>NW_027490052.1:75000-128570 GCF_041146795.1 Maylandia zebra
ACGGTTTATTAAAATAATCAAATTGCAGCATTTACATTTATGTTAGACGACTTTTAATTAACTGGAGACTGGCTGTTCCCTCTAGGCTGCGCACGTGTGCACTGTTGGCACGTCTCTGCGCACAGAAAATCTGCGTTGCGCACAAAAAAAAATCTACCTGAATAGAAATTAAAATGAATACTTTAACAATCCTGTTTTGCAGTGTTAGTCAGTGACTGGCTGCTCCCGTATGGGATCAGAACGAGGCCACCTTATCCCACAGTCCAGCCAATGATGCGATTCACATTCGTATATACGCAGCTGATCAACGTGGTTGACCGGCTATGACAGCGTCCTTATGTGCCGACACCGGTGTTTTAGCAAAGCGGCTGATGTGGAGTGAAGCCACGTTAATGACAACGTGTACAACCATTGGAGATGTGAGCAGGACAGACGGAACAACTGACGGAAAAAGTGTGGACTTTATACCAGTTTTTAAATTGTGTTGATCGGCCACGTAAAACCAGAGTTATGATAAAATATCTGCAATGTTTGTTTTTCTTCCTGAATACTGTCGTTGTTTATATTTACTGCAGGAAGAAACGGTAAAAACGGCGTTTTATAAGGAAAACGCTCGAAAGCCTCAGATGTGAGAGATTTGAGACGTTTAGCACAAATCTTGTGTAGTTAGTGTGTAGTCAGTGTGTAGTTAGTGTGTAGTCAGTGTGTAGTGTAGTCAACAGTTTTGTTGTGTGTCAGAACAATGAGGCGACTGCTGAGTGTTACAGGTGTTGCAGCAGTGACACATCTGCTGCTGTCAGGCCTGCAGGTATCAGGCTGTTGTTCTCCTTCATCTCATAGTGGACACAAATTATTTTTTGGAGCGGCACAAATAATTTGTGTGGCATCAGATTTGATGCAGAACAGCTGATTGTTCTGTAAATAGTTTGAAATGTTTGTTTAAAAACACCTTGGCTGCATTTTTAGGTAAACAGCTGCAAAAAACTTTGTTTGCATAACTCAGTAACTTTTTTGAAGAAGTAACTATATCATTAACTGCCCAACATTGGTCATTATTTACTGTATGTTGCAGACAGAGTTACAGACTCATAATACAAGTCAGAGCAAAAAAACAGAAAGTCGTGTTTTCAAAATTGGAGTTCAAGTTATTTTTACTTCCAGTAGTGTTAACATGCTACAGGTCATCAACAAGATTTATTTAAATTTTCATTGTAAGTGGGCTAAAGCAGTTAATTAAAAGTAGTCCAACATAAATGTAAATGCTGTAATTTGATTATTTTAATAAACATGTAACTTGGATGGATTCGATGCTGGCGTGACCACAGTGCACACGTCTGCTGTCGCTCACAGTGGGATCGCTCAGGGAGTTTGTGTGTTCGCTCATACACATGAAACATTAGAGGGAACATTGCTGGCAGATGAATTTGGGTGGTGTCCGCAGTGATGCGGATCCTGTACTGAATTGTTGTGGTGAAGTGAGAGCTGGGCTCTCCCTTAGAGATCAAATCGAGCTTTTTTGTAATTTTTGTGCATACAGTTGTAGTGCAAGCAAAATGAAGAGACGTTTCTCCAGGCGCAACAAATATGATAACACACACACAGACAATATGCAAACCCTCCCTACACTCATCCATCCCAGACGTATCACTATTAAATCCTCACCTAAAGTTTACAGTTAAATAAGTAAATAAATGTGTGCGAATGATCAGTAAGTAAAAACTTTAAAGTAATCAGAATATCTTTATTTTCTTTGTAACAAGTACAACAAAATTAAGTGCAGTTTAAATAAAATTACAAAAGAATAAAATAAAAAAAGGAGGTATGTTAAAGCGAATTGTTAAATGTTTTTATGCTTACCATCTCTACATTGTTTCAAACTGTAGGATCAAAGACATTCCTTTGTCTCTGACCACCTCTCCAGACACTGGTTTTATTGTAGATACATGCTATCTGAAAGATCTGTTTGTTGCGTGGTAAGCTTCCTGCTTTTATAATCCTTTTGGTGAGCAGGAGGTCACACAAACACACCCCATCACACACACACACGCACGCACGCACGCACGCACGCACGCACGCACGCACGCACGCACGCACGCACGCACGCACGCACACACACACACACACACACACACACGTTCTTGCACATGCATAGACAGGTGACCACGAGCCATTCAAAACACTTTATCAGCATTGTTGTCAATGCGACGGGATGGTATCAGGATACAACTGGTTTCTTTGCTCACAGCACTATGCTGAGGTTTCCTGTCTCACAGAGGTGTTCCTGGACTCTCTCTGCAAAGGTGCGTTTCGCAGTCTCATCCCCTGCACTTAAAGCTGCATCTCGGGCTGTCAGCAGTGAGCGCACCTCACTGGTAATCCAGGGTTTCTCGTCGACACATGCAGTGATGGTCTCACAGTGGCATCCTCTGTGCATGTAGCAGTGTAGCTGCTCACTGCCTCCAGCAGGCTGCACCTCTCTGATCCTGTCTGGCCAGTCACACCTGAAGTCACCTTTACACCTGCTCTGCCAGGCTTCCCTTCAGCTGCACTGCCAGACTGTATTCCACCAGGCAGGCCTGAAGTCCCAGAGCATTTATCATCTACTCTGCCTGTGTTGCTGTGACGAGCCCACTGTGACGCACCAGAGCAGTTTTGTTAAACTAGCTTTAGACTTTTTCTCTGTTTGCAGTATTTGCTGGTTGAATACTGTCCCTTGACTTCCATTTTGCAGCTTTGGGTACATGTCATGCTCCTCTTTTGTGGACAGCTCTTTTCTTTAAATTACAAATTCTATTACCATACAAAGACAATTTTTCTACTATCTGCACTCATGATAACAATAATAATATTTATGAGGTTTTTTTTAAAAGAAACAATATAAAATCAAGATTCTTACCAATCCTTATGACATCTTTTAACCAGTGACCCTCTTCTTCTTGTTCCATTGCATCATTAGACTGTTTGAGAACTACTGGGCGAGTCCAGTCCCGACTGCTGCCCTCTGTAAGGTTTGGCCGAGGTCTGAGAAATAACAAAATATCACATTCATCAACAGAAAAAAACAATAACTAAGCTGCATTTTTCATTTTTATGTTGCTAATTCTCCAGAAAAGTTACAGCATTTTACTTACAGATATGTGAACAGCTGCACATTTCTTTTGTCTTAGTGTAGGTCTGCTATTTTTGGAATTTGAATAATTACTGAAGGAATACTCTTCTTTTTTTAAACAAAGCCCTTTATTCTTAAATCATCTTAAAGTGGAAAAGAAACATTACATGTATGAAGGCTACTTTACACCATGGAGCTCTGCTCTCAAAAACTGGCATAAATTAGTTTAAGTTAGCTCACAGAACAGAACCAGTAACTACGGCTGGGTATCGCCGCTGATTTCTAGAATCGATTCGATTCAATTCGATTTGAATCTGGGAAATTTTGCCTCACACAGTCAGAAATATTATAATTCAGATCAGTACATTTACATATTTTTGTATCTATAAAAAGGAAGCTGACACTTTCCAGACTTTATCACAGGTGTGAGCATCACAGCAGAGGCCTTTGTGTCAAAGCAGCTGAAGATAAAACACAGAAAAACATGAAGGTGATTTTCCTGTTCTGGGATTTTATAAAAATATTCTGCAGTACATCAAAAACGAAAGAAAACCATTAATCAACACATGAACATCACCTCTGACGCACATTACCAACTCCGGAAGACGATCAAAGCAGCCAAACGTGAGTACAGGGACAGGGTGGAACAACAGTTTGACAACCCTCGGAGTATGTGGCAGGGACTAAACACGATCGCAGACTTTAGAGGGAAAACCAGCACACCACAGACCACGGCCTCTCTGTGTGAGGATCTAAACGTATTCTACGCTAGATTCGACACAGCGAACACCATGAGACCGGACAGTGTGCGCACCGCGGATGACGTCAGTGCGCACACTGTGTCTGAGGAGGATGTGCGGAGGTGCTTCAGGAAGGTGAACGCACGCAAAGCTACAGGTCCGGACGGGATTCCCGGCCGCGTCCTCAGGTCATGCGCGGCTCAGCTGGCTGGAGTGTTCACGCACATCTTCAACCTTTCCCTCTCTCTGTCTGTAGTCCCAGCCTGCTTCAAAATGGCCACCATCGTCCCTGTACCCAAATCCTCCACCATCTCCTCATTGAACGACTGGCGACCTGTAGCCCTGACCCCCATCGTAAGCAAATGCTTCGAGAAGCTGGTCAGGGACTTCATCTGCTCTGCACTACCCGACTCACTGGACCCTCTACAGTTTGCATACCGCCACAACAGGTCCACTGATGATGCCATAGCCCTGACACTACACACTGCCCTGTCACACCTGGAGAAGAGAGACACGTATGTGAGGATGCTGTTTGTAGATTACAGCTCAGCATTCAATACCATCGTTCCCTCGAAGCTGGACAGGAAACTGCAGGATCTAGGACTGAGCAGCTCCCTCTGCAGCTGGATCCTTAGCTTCCTGTCTGACAGACGCCAGGTGGTCAGACTGGGCAGCATCACCTCATCCCCCATCACACTGAACACTGGTGCTCCACAGGGGTGTGTACTGAGCCCTCTCCTGTACTCACTCTACACCTACGACTGCACAGCCACTAACAGCTCCAACATCATTGTGAAGTTTGCGGACGACACTACAGTGGTGGGTCTTATCACCAACGGTGATGAGACGGCTTACAGGGAGGAGGTCAGCGCCCTGACCCACTGGTGTCAAGACAACCATCTCACCCTCAACGTCGCAAAGACAAAGGAGTTGATAGTGGACTTCCGGAGGTGCAGAGAAGTACACACCCCCATCACCATCAACGGCGCTGCTGTGGAGAGAGTGAGCAGCTTCCGGTTCCTTGGCGTACACCTGGCTGAGGATCTTACGTGGTCAGTACACACAAACAAAACAGTGAAGAAGGCGCAGCAGCGCCTCTTCTTTCTCAGGAGACTGAAAAGATTCGGCATGAGCCCCCGCATCCTCAGGACCTTCTATCGCTGTGCCATTGAGAGCATCCTCACTGGATGCATCACCACCTGGTATGGCAACAGCACCGCCTACAACTGCAAAGCTCTCCAGCGAGTAGTGCGGTGCTCTGAACGGATAATTGGAGGTGAGCTTCCCTCCCTCCAAGACATCTACAGGAAGCGCTGCCTGAGGAAAGCGGGGAGGATCATCAAGGACTCCAGTCACCCCAGCATAAACTGTTCAGACTGCTTCCATCAGGAAGGAGGTTCTGCAGCATCCGGTCCCGTACCAGCAGACTGAGAGACAGCTTTTTCCATCAGGCCATCAGACTGCTGAACACGTCATAGACACCTCAGCTTCACTACTGGAACTTTAACATTATGCACTCCACACTGTATATAAATGCCACTTGTTTTGCACATATTCAACTCTGTATATTTTATATATTTTATTATTATTATTATTATTTTATTTTTTTACTATTTAATTTGTAAAAATGTGTATATACACACACACACACACACACGTAGGAAAATATTTAGTATAGACATCCAGAAATGCATACACTATTATATATTGTACATATATTTATTAGTTTCAGGTTGGCCATTCTTGTATTTTGCTCGTTTGTGTTGTTGTGTTTGCACATCTCTGTTGCTTGTGGGGCTCGCACACAAGAATTTCACTCGCTTGTGCTGTGCCAGTGTGCCTGCACATGTGATGTGACAATAAAAGTGATTTGATTTGATTTGAAGTTACAGCGGTTTTATTACAGACACAGCGTTTTGCATTTTGTATGATTTTAAAAAGTTTACATTTGTTCAGCAGCCGGGGATAGACAGGAAACTGTTGTTGAAGTAGAGAGCGCGAGAGAGAGCGAGAGAGAGCGAGAGAGCGAGAGCGAGAGAGAGAGCGAGAGCGAGAGAGAGAGCGAGAGCGAGAGAGCGAGAGAGAGCGAGAGAGCGAGAGCGAGAGAGAGAGCGAGAGCGAGAGAGCGAGAGCGAGAGAAAGAGAGCGCGAGAGAGAGAGAGAGCGAGAGCGAGAGAGCGAGAGCGAGAGAAAGAGAGCGCGAGAGAGCGAGAGCGCGAGAGAGAGAGAGAGAGCGAGAGAGAGCGAGAGAGCGAGAGCGAGAGAGCGAGAGAAAGAGAGCGCAAGAGAGAGAGAGCGCGAGAGAGAGAGAGAGCGCGAGAGAGAGAGAGCGCGAGAGAGAGAGAGCGCGAGAGAGAGAGCGAGAGAGAGCGAGAGAGCGCGAGAGAGAGAGAGCGAGCGAGAGCGCGAGAGAGAGAGAGCGCGAGAGAGCGAGCGCGAGAGAGCGCGAGAGAGAGCGAGCGCGAGAGAGAGCGAGCGAGCGAGAGCGAGCGAGCGAGAGCGCGAGCGAGCGAGAGAGAGGAGAGAGCGAGAGAGAGAGCGCGCGAGAGAGAGAGAGCGAGAGAGAGCGTGAGAGAGAGAGCGAGCGAGAGAGAGGGAGAGAGGAGAGAGCGAGCGAGAGCGCGAGAGAGAGAGAGAGCGAGCGAGCGAGAGAGAGAGAGAGAGCGAGAGAGAGCGAGCGCGAGAGAGAGAGCGAGCGAGAGAGAGCGAGCGAGCGAGAGAGAGCGAGAGCGCGAGAGAGCGAGCGAGAGCGAGAGCGCGAGAGAGCGAGCGAGAGCGAGAGCGCGAGAGAGCGAGCGAGAGCGAGAGAGAGAGAGCGAGCGAGCGAGCGAGAGCGAGCGAGAGCGAGCGAGAGAGAGAGAGCGAGAGCGAGCGAGAGAGAGCGAGAGAGAGAGAGAGAGAGCGAGAGAGAGCGAGCGAGCGAGAGAGGAGCGAGCGAGAGAGAGAGCGAGAGAGAGAGCGAGAGAGAGCGAGAGAGAGAGCGAGCGAGAGAGAGCGCAAGAGAGAGAGCGAGAGCGAGAGAGAGAGAGCGAGAGAGGAGAGCGAGAGAGGAGAGCGAGAGAGGAGAGCGCGAGAGAGAGAGAGAGAGCGCGAGCGAGAGAGAGAGCGAGAGAGAGCGAGAGAGAGCGAGAGAGACTGCGAGAGAGAGAGAGCGAGAGAGAGAGAGAGAGCGCGAGCGAGAGAGAGAGCGAGAGAGGAGAGAGAGCGAGAGAGAGCGAGAGAGAGCGAGAGAGACTGCGAGAGAGAGAGCGAGAGAGACTGCGAGAGAGCGCGAGAGAGAGATCAAACCTGCAGCTTTAGAATCAGCGCAAAAAGGGCGTGAACACAAAGCTCGACCCGCCGACACATCAGAATCAGCGAGCTGTCGGCTTTCAGCCCCGACCGTGTCCGTGCCGTCGGGTGAGAAAGGCGACGCCTCACTGATCCAAACATTGCAGGTAACAGCTGGATTTTCCAGTTTCGGTGCAGCTAGCCAAACAACACTGAGCCAATGACCGCTAAAGACACAAACAGTGAAAGTAGACAGTATATCCTTGATTTCTTAACATAAAACTCATTAAACTTATTATTAGTTTGAGTGTCCTTAGGCTCCCGAGTTATTGGTTCTACTAGTGAGCTGACATAAACTAATGTAAGTCTACTGACTACAACAAACCAGATGACGACACATCACTGACACAAGACAGAGCTGAAGATGTGTGGTGTTTGTCTCTCCCCTCATCTAACCTGTGTAGTGTTGATATGTATTTGTAACTTTCTTCTACAAACACAGAGTGTATGAAGACGAGAAAACAACTGACTGCAAGCTTTGCTCAAGGGTACAACATGCTTTGTTATCAAGCTGGTGCCTACATGATGGTGGGAATCTCACTCCCAACCACATTTCACTCCCATAGACAAGACTGTACTCACACAACCTTTGATATTGAAAAGGTTTTAACCTTCCTTCAATGTTTCTCAGACAGTCGGTTTGGTTTCGATGCCAGATGACCCAGGAAAACAAGCTTCAGCGACAACCACTCCCCCAGCCGGCACAATACACTTCCAGAGCAACTTCATTGACATCAAGAGTCAACAGCAGGTGGCCAGATAGCGGCATTGCCCTCGACCTTAAAGGAGCAGCAGCATATACAAACTCTACTATGGATAGAGAGCTGTCCTCTAAATCAGAGGCTTCAAAATCACTGTGTGTGAATGGACTTTAAAAGATTGAGTTTGAGATGTGCAACACGTGGAGTTAAAATGGTTGTGGAAGAGAAAGCTGAAGAAAAACTGACAATGTACATGTCACAACCATGAAGCAATGCAGGATGTGGGAGTGGCGACAGCAGCAGAAGAGAACCTGGAGGACCAATGAAGGCAATGAAGGCTCAGGACTGTCCTGAAAAGCAGGAGACTGAGGCCAACTGACTTGGAGGCTGAGAGAGAGAATGGTCCTCGGCATAGCAACAAAAAGAAGATGATGAGACACAGACACACAGACACACACACACACACACACACACACACACACACACACATGCACTAACCTGCCTACTAACAGACACACACACATGCAGTGAAGACTAGCTTATGGTCATGAACATGGCCATGTCTCTCATCACTGTTAAAAATGAAAAGCTTAAATGCTGAGTTCAGCAACTGCTGACAGAGAGGTAACTCTCCAGGTTGCAGGACAATAGGTTGACTATTTAGTAGCCTCTGGTGCTACCGTCAATACACTTAGTGGGTAATAAAATTGTAAGCTGCTTTCTAATGATTGAACAATACTACATGAAGTCTTTTATATGGATCTTTGAAACATTCTGTTGTCATCTGTCCTTTCAGCTTGTTGGGTTAAGATTAGACATGTAACCTAGTTGACTGCCATCATGTCAGGGAGAGATTGCTTGATTTAACACGAGTGAACGAAATGTTGCAGATGGTTAAACCTGATCCGGTGCTGTATGCGTGTGAGTGGAGATTCCAACAGACTGCTGAGTTTCCTGTTTGTGATGAACTGGTGAAGCTTGCACAGCGACACACAGACACATCTGATCACATAGAAACAAACTCACTACATCTTACAGCACAAGGGTCCGAGGGAGCTGATGAGTGGGGTTTGATAAAAATGGTACAGAGATGCAGGAAACTGTGCAGCCAGGGTAATTCTACTCAACTCATTGTGTTTATATAGCACCAAATCACAACAACAGTCGCCTCAAGTTTCCATCCATCCTAATTCTGACTGGACAAAACTGTTTTCATAGAATACATGTTTCTCTTTCCAAAACTGAACAAAGCAATCGGGGCCATGGCTAAAATTAGTGCAACGATACAGATGTCACGGGGTGGAAAGGGACAAGTTATTTAAGTTTTGCATGTTTTGTTGTTTTACCTTTTTAATATTTTAATATGAAGTGTATTTACTTAGTTTTTATATTGCATGTATTGGTCATGTTTTGTGCAGTGTTTTATTTAGTTTGCATGTTTTAGTTGCCGGCAAATTGTCCTGGAGAGACTCCGCCTTTCCCCATTTTTACTAATTGGACACACCTGAGAGGAAAGGGAGTGTAATTTACAGAGTGCTGAGTGACACATAAGAGGGTTGGAGCTTGGCGTTCCACGGAGAACGGACAGTACCAGCGCACAGGGCACCAGCGCAGAGAGTGACAGTACCAGCGGGGAGAGCGGAGACAGCACCAGCGGAAGGCACGGGACGGCTGTGTGGCTTTGCAGTTTTTAAGAAGCGGCGGGCGGAGTTGAGAGCTCTGCCCACCCGGGGTAAGTCTTTGACTTATCCCCTTTTATTGAATAAAAACTGCCGGAAGAATAGTGACTGCCGCTCCTCCCTTTCTCTAGCATATCAAGACGCGAATGCGGAAAGGAAGGAGAGGACTCCGCTGGGTTTCCCTTTTACTTCGCTGGATTTCTTAACTCCCTGGGACTTTTATGCTGTGGTGGATTCCACTGGACTTTTAATGTTGTGTTTTATTGATTTTTATTGTGTTATCCCTTGGCCAAGGTTGTTTTAATTTATCTTACATTTTTAACTATTTAAATATAATAAATTATATTTTTAATCTTACAGTTTAAATTGTGTGTTTCCCTTGGCGGCTCCACTGCTCTGCCCGTTTTTAGGAAGGTCTCCTTCCTTTTAAAAACACAAAACATCTTGGAAATAAAATCAGCCTTTCCGCTCCGTTACACAGACACTGGGAAGAAACTGACATTCCAGGGGTAAAACATTGCAATGTGGTGTTTAGGACCCGTCTGACAGAAAATATTACTGCCAGTTGACACCAGCCTCTCCAGAACTGGGATATCCTGGAGTAATTGTGGGCAGCCAGTAAATCTGATGTGGGGGAAATGAAAGGTCGAGGTGACTCCTACGTCTGATTTCAGACCATGTGAGCATCAGTAAGCCTTTAAAGCAAGAAGCAGTGAATGCAGCTACGCATGCCACCTGAAGTTCCCAAGTGGCCCCCACACCATATTGGCACAAGTTTCACCAGAAAGCAACATTTTTTTTATTTTTCAGGATAAAGTGGATCCTGCAATTTAGTTTTGGTTTGCTTTGTTTTTCCAAGATCGCATCAGATGTAAGTCCTTCACTCTGAAAACCATTGCAGCGATCCGATTCATTCCAAAGTGACAAAGAAATGTTTTGCGTTTGACGTCATATTGCTGCCAGTAGATACCCAAGTATGCTGGGAGAGGCTCCAGTGTCAGCGGTGACACGTGGGAGGGAACCGACTGAACATGACAGACAACAGTGGACAAAAAGGGCCAACAGGAGCCAACAGGCCTTCCTGCAAACAGTAGCAGCAGCTGGGAAAAAATTCTCACTTAACATGTGCTTGTAGGCCATCCAGACTTAACCTTGTGGCTGCCACATTCTGTGTCACTGATCCTTCACAAACAACCCAATCCCATCCTTAATCCACAGGGTTTAATATTTTGTCAAACCAACCTTTGCAGCTTTAACAGCCTCGACTCCTCTGGTAAGGTTTTATTCTGGTAAGCTTCCTTACAAAGCACTGATGTTGGGTAAGCAGGCCAGCCTCACAGTCTCCACTCTAATTCATCCCAAAGGTGTTGTATCAGGTTCAGGTCAGGTCAGTGCAGACCAGTCAAGCTCTTCCACACCAAACTCACTCATCCATATCTTTATGGACTTTATGATGTAATGCTTAGATGCAGCTGCTCAGCCATGGAAACCCACTCCACACATTTTTCTCGAGCTAATCTAAACGCCACATGAAGTTTGGATGTCTGAAGCGGTAAATTCTGGCAAGTTGGCAAACCAAGAGCAAAATATGGCCAAGCACCCACTGCCCTGCTCTCTGATTACGAAGCCTACCACTTCGTGGTTGAGATGCAGTTGTTTCGGATCGCTTCCACTTTCATTTCATTTATTCATTTCATTTATTTGTTCATTTTCAGGCACAACAAATACCTATATTGGACATAAAATGCACAAAACAAAAAACAAAAATTGCCTGAAAAAGGAGTGGGACGAAGAAAACTTATTAAATCCCACCCCTATACTCACTCATCAACAAAAAAAACAAACTTCCCGCAGCTACGCCCATCATTGCATACAGACCCATCAACAGCCCCGGGCACATACAAGCATCTAAACGGCAGCTTGCAACCAACAATTAGAGCCTTCATAACTGAATACAGAATATATGAATTATAAATTGCATTACCACAGGTAACAGGCAGTAATAACTACAAGTAACAAACACACATACATATACATACATATATATCTACACACACATGTACATATATGTACATACATACGCACACTTTTTTTTTTTTTTTTGGAATCCATACCAGCAATGGTAAGAGAACAGACATTACAGAGCACACTAAAAGCATCATTGAGTATACTGTGACCAGACCAACTGTTTGTAGAGAAATTTAAATCTATGAATATTTTTGCATTGTTTCAATTGTAAACTCAGACTGTTCCAGATTCTCACACCACATACAGACACACAAAAACCTTTACGGGTTGTTCGAGTTCTGGGTAATTTGAATTCTCCAAAGCCTCTCACATTATAAACCTTTTCTCGAATTTCAAATCTAGTTTGTAAATTTGCCGGTAAAAGTTTAGTAAAAGCTTTATACAAAATTATGGATGTATTGTAATTAACCAGATCCTGGAATTTAAGTAACTTTGCCTGAAGAAAGAGTTTGTGAGTATGATCTAGATAACCAGCCTTGTGAATAATACGCAGTGCTCGTTTCTGTACTGTGACTAATGGATTAGTTGTATTTTTATATGTATTTCCCCACACTTCCACACAATATGTAAGATATGGAAGAACCAGGGTACAGTACAGAGTACGAAGTGCATCTTTATCAAGGAATTGCTTCACTTTGTTCAAAACTGCGAGGCTTCTGGAAATTTTGGTTTTTATGTGTCTGACGTGGGGTTTCCATGAAATTTTGTTATCAATTACGACTCCCAAAAATTTGTTTTCACTCACATTATCAATTGGTACACCTTCAATGATAATTGGTAATTCTATATTATATTTTAAATTACCAAAAAACATTGCTTTAGTTTTATTTATATTTAATGATAATTTATTTATGTCCATCCCTTTTTTTATTAATTTTAGCTCCCTGTTTACGGTCATTACAAGATCAGTATAATCATCGCTACTGAAAAATATGTTGGTGTCATCTGCGAACAGTATGAGTTTAAGTACTTGAGAAACATCAAAAATATCATTTATGTATACATTGAAAAGTTTTGGTCCCAACACTGACCCTTGGGGAACACCACATGTAATACCAAGTTTCTCTGAGTGGTAATGCCCTATGCTAACATATTGTTCCCGACCCGTTAGGTAACTTTTTAACCAGTTACCAGCTTTCCCTCGAATACCATATCTTTCCAATTTATCCAGTAAAATTGAGTGATTGATTGTGTCGAAGGCCTTTTTGAGGCCAACAAAAATACCAACTGCATATTTATTTTTATCCAGTGTATCAGTAATTTCTTCTACTGCCTCAATTATCGCCATTGAAGTGGTTCTTTGCGTTCTGAAACCATACTGACCAACATTAATTATTTGATGTTTTTCAAGGAATTTTTCTAATCTTGAATTAAAAAGTTTTTCTAGAATTTTTGAGAATTGAGGCAGTAGAGAAATAGGCCTATAATTGGTAAAACTGTGTTTGTCATTACTTTTATATAGTGGTATTACTTTTGCAATTTTCATTTTTTTTGGAAAACAACCGGACTGAAATGATAAATTACAGATATATGTTAAGGGACTAGCAATATTCAGAATAACCTGTTTAACTACAGACATATTTATGTCATGATAATCCATTGAAGACTTACTTTTACATTTTAATGTGATATTTATTACTTCTTGCTCATTTGTAGCTGAGAGGAACAGTGAAAAGGGATTTGATTTTATATTACTGATATTTTCATTTTTATGACACGGGATGTCCGCTGCTAGTTCAGGGCCAACATTTATGAAGAATTTGTTGTAATACCACTAACAGCTAACTGTAGAACATTTAGTAGCAAGGAAATTTCCTGACTGGACTTGTTGCACAGGTAGCGTCTTATTATGGTAGCACACTAGAATTCACTGAGCTCCTGTGAGTGATCTATTCTTTCACGAATGTTTGTAGAAGCAGTCTGCGTGCCCCGGTGCTTGATTTAATACACCTGTCACCATGGAAGCAACTGAAACACCTGGATTCACTACACCTCTCAGGGTGTACTTTTGTGTGTTGTATGTAAAAATCTACACCATTAGAAGTGCATGGTGTGATTGGACCCTTCTTTCTTAACAAAGCCTACTACTTTGATAGACTGGGGGGGGAAATGAGATCCCAGAAATGTCTTTATTAAAAACACCAAGTTCTACCAAACACAGCAGACTTCCACAAACAAACACTGGTATGATGGAATCCACTGTGTGTTCCAAGTTGTCATCACACAGAAGATAAACTGGAATAATAAGGACATCATGTTCAAGAGTCGGTCCTTGTTCTGCAAAGTGTGGTTTGAGAGAATATATGGTCTGCTTTAATAGTTGCTAGTGATTATTAGATTATGAACAACTCTCCTAAACACACTTTTAATCCTTCAAAATCATATTTCACTGACGCACTACACAAATAATTTGCATTTCTAACAAAAATATAACAGCAAATCAACATCTAGGCCTACAGTGTCAATCCAAAGGATGTCAAGAAATCTAAGAATAATTTTTTTTAAAGAAACTGTTTCACCAACAAACTATTTCCTGAAAGGCAAAACAGGAATATCATCTTACACCAAATTTATAAAAATTGAGCTGACACGGTTTGAACAATATATCTAAAATGTCCTTCTGAAGCCATCCATCCATCCATCTTCATCCGCTTTATCCGGGGCCGGGTCGCGGGGGCAGCAGCCTAAGCAAAGAGGCCCAGACCTCCCTCTCCCCAGCCACCTCCTCCAGCTTATACGGGGGAATACCAAGGCGTTCCCAGGCCAGCCGAGAGATATAATCTCTCCAGCGTGTCCTGGGTCTGCCCCGGGGCCTCCTCCCGGTGGGACATGCCTGGAACACCTCATCCAGGAGGCGCCCAGGGGACATCCTTGTCAGATGCCCGAACCACCTCAGCTGGCTCCTTTCGATGTGGAGCAGCAGCGGCTCTACTCTGAGCCCCTCCCGGATGGCCGAACTTCTCACCCTATCTCTAAGGGAGAGGCCAGCCACCCTTCGGAGGAAGCTCATTTCTGCCGCTTGTATCCGCGATCTCGTTCTTTCGGTCACTACCCACAGCTCGTGGCCATAGGTGAGGGTAGGGACGTAGATCGACCGGTAAATTGAGAGCTTCGCTTTTACACTCAGCTCCCTCTTCACCACGACGGACCGGTGCAGCGTCCGCATTACTGCAGCTGCAGCCCCAATCCGTCTGTCGATCTCCGGCTCCCTTCTCCCATCACTCGCGAACAAGACCCCGAGATACTTGAACTCCTCCACTTGGGGCAGGAACTCATCCCCGACCCGGAGTGGGCACTCCACCCTTTTCCGGCTGAGAACCATGGCCTCAGATTTGGAGGTGCTGATCCTCATTCCCGCTGCTTCACACTCGGCTGCGAACCGTTCCAGTGTGAGCTGGAGGCCCTCACCCGATGAAGCCAACAGAACCACATCATCTGCAAAAATCAGAGATGAGATTCTGAGGCCACCAAAGCGAAAGCCCTCCGCCACTTGGCTGCGCCTAGAAATCCTGTCCATAAAAATTATGAACAGAACCGGAGACAAAGGGCAGCCCTGGCGGAGCCCATCACCCACCGGGAACGAGTCCGACTTATTGCCGGCAATGCGAACCAAGCTCTTGCAACGGTTGTATAGGGATAGAATGGCCCGTAGCAATGGGCCAGACACCCCATACTGCCGCAACACCTCCCACAGGACACCCCGAGGGACACGGTCGAATGCCTTCTCCAAGTCCACAAAACACATGTAGACTGGTTGGGCAAACTCCCATGCACCCTCAAGTATCCTGGAGAGGATAAAGAGCTGGTCCAGTGTTCCGCAAAAACCGCATTGTTCCTCCTGTATCCGAGGTTCGACTAGCGGACGAACTCTCCTTTCCAGCACCCTGGCATAGACTTTCCCAGGGAGGCTGAGGAGTGTGATCCCCCTGTAGTTGGAACACACCCTCCGGTCCCCCTTCTTAAAGATGGGGACCACCACCCCGGTCTGCCAGTCCACAGGTACTGCCCCTGATCTCCACGCAACATTGCAGAGGCGTGTCAACCAGGACAGCCCTTCTGAAGCAAAAAAGAAAAACACAGCTCATTCTGTGCATTTCAGTTGGAACTGCAGACCATATACTCTCCCTTTGTTATGTAATACAGACATTCTGGTTTGATGATGATGATGAATGGATTAAAACAAAAGACAGACAAAGTTTTCAGTGGGAGAAAAGTTTCCTCACTTATCCAGGTGACTCGTTCAGTCTGTGTGCTGAACTGTAATGACTACGGAGCAATTAAAAAGGAGGGGCGGGTTAGTGCGCAGTGCAGCCAGCACAGCCACGTGAATGGCCCTACACGCTACAACCTACGCAACCCACGACCCCCCCTCACTCACACTTTACATGTTGAGTGATGTGTTGTATGAGACAGTGGGGATAGGGAGGGTCAGGAGGTAGAAGACTATCCCTGGAAGGAGAAAGCCAGCAAACAACCGGCTCAGCAGTCACCCCCATTCCACATAACCCAACAAAGTGAATTCAGGGCCCACAGTGACAATGCCCCGGAGCACCACCGAGTCCACGCAGCAAGTTGAGCAGTAATATGCAGATGGGTCGGAGTTTGAGTTTAATGTTTGATTATTTAATGTTTATTTAATTAATTTAATGTTTTGTGTTCTTCCACACAACTTATGAATCTGTCGCTGCACACCGATTTCTAAGGTAAAGATGAAGTTGCTCTACTAGGTTTGTAACATTTTCTGCACTCTACACAATGATAATGAACACATTAATAAAACAAACGATCTGAAGAGGTTGAAATAGTATATGGATGGTCTTAACCTGTATGACACCCTTCCCAAGCAAACCAGCAGCTTTTAATAGTTGACTGAGAAAATGTTTTTGCATACCGATGTATTATGTCAAGATCTCCATCGAAATCCAAGAGCGACTCTACTTTTCTGTCCTCTCCATCAGGTTCTTCAGTGGCTTGTTTGACTGTTTGGCTGGTTTCACTTTCATGTTTTAAGTCACTCCCTGGCTCGTCACATCTTTCTGCCAGGATCACAAACCTAGACATGAAGACTGAAAAGTACACAAGTATACATACTGAAAAAACACATATTCAGTACAAGTTTAACAATCAGATGATTTGCATTTTGACATGTTTTGAATTTGAATTTTCAAATGACAATTTTGACATTTTATTTCGCTCAGGTCTTCATCTTAGCAGCTTCGATCAATTACCAAGTACAAAAATGTCACAAACAAGTGAGTAATGCTTTACCTTTTTGTCATTTAAAACATGTACATACTATAATTATATTAAAAACACTGATTTGGTCATTGTCACGTTGTGGACAACGGATTCTGTACACAGCAGCAAAAATAAAGCACAATGAACAGTGAACTGCCACTGAGGACTGGCAGTTTGACTAAAATCACTCCAAACACTTTCATAATAGTTGTCATGTTTTCTTTTTGTGATTGTTTTTCACTAATTATAAAAAATCAGAATGAGCTGAAACTTCTGGGAGAACAAAAACAAAGTTTAACAGGAAACGTATTCTTAGTCACAACAACCTACAGCTTCATTATTATGACGCTGTGACAGTGACATCATTATACACACCAGGTTGACCAACGTTGTTGAGGTGTGTCATAAGGTGGCGTCCACCGGGACGGAGCATGTGAACATCTGACAGCACAGTCTCATGATGGAAACTGATTTCCTGCATGGATGATCAAATCTAATGCTGGAACTGAAGATCAGTCACCTGCTCACCTGAAAGAAGCGCGAGTTTAGAGACAAAGCAGGGTTAACAGGCTCTGGTTAACTCGGACAGGGAAACTGAGCCGAGCCAGTGTTGCCAACTTAGCGACTTTTTTTTCCAAAAAGCGACTAGCGACAAATCTGGCGACTTTTTCTGGTGTTCTTGGAGACTTATTTATGACGACTTTTTGATGTGAAAGGGCGTGTTGCTCTTACTCTCAACAAGCAGCGGGTGCTGCCGTGGGCACCTCACCCGTGCTAAAGCGCTCACGGGCGGAGGATAGTCCTCCCCCCGCTGCAGGAGATGTTCACATCTGTGAGTCCGAACTGTAAATGATGTCACTTTTGCCGGTCCAAACCCGGATAGAGGATCAGGGTTGGAATTGTGGCATTAAAAAACAATAATTGCTAAAAGAAATTTAATTTGTAGTTCTAAATAAATTCTAACTGCATTTAGGACGTTTTTTACTCACTTTGTCTCTTCCACGATGTTATTTCTCTCTCCAACAGCGTAGGTTACGAATACATTAGCATGACCAATTATACAAATTAGGTGATGACGTCATTTAGCGACTTTTTGGACAGCCAATAGCGATTTTCCTTACGGAGGAGTTGGCAACACTGAGCCGAGCCCCACAGCAGCCGTTCAAACCTAATCAAATGTAGCTGGCATGCTCACGGCAGCCGAGGGTGGACACTACTGACAGGCAGCTTTCTCACAGAGTGAACAGAACCAGAGAGACTGAGGTTCAAACTTAATGCTTTGCATTGACAGCAGCGGCACATGACTGCTGAGGTGGAGGGGACCAGGCCACGCTGCCCACGGTCACACTGGGAAAGATGGAGATCACGTAAAGAAACGTGATGAAGAGGCCTGCCGATGACTACAAACGGGCATAACATTAGGACGTCACGTACAGCAGCTGTTGAGAGGCGAGCTCAACCCGAGAACTGGATCCCTGCTGTCTGGACACGGCACATCTAAAATACATTTACTTTATTTATTTTTTAAAAAATGGGGAGGGGTGACGTTAACTCACCAGCAGCGACGCTGTGCTAAACGGCCACGACAGTTGACCCGGATGGAAACCCTCCCCCGCGCCTGCAGCGCCATCTGCTGTTTCTATACTGTCGTTTCTGTTTGTGCGTGTAAAATAATTGTTGCAAGAACAAATGTTGCATTTTGAGGGGGAAATTATTTTGAGCAAACAAAACTCATTACTGCGTCCAAGAAATGCCTTTCAGTGTTTGCTATGATTCACACACACACACAGAGTCCCTGTCACTCAGTCGTTGGCGTTTGTTCTTGCTCAGATCTCTGCAGACTAGGGTTGCCAACCGTCCCTTAAAATACGGAATCGTCCCGTATTTCGAAACAAAAGTACACGTCCCGTATTGAGCTAATAAGGGACGCACTTTGTCCCGTAATACAGTGAGAATCAAAAGTAGTCTATAAATGTTAATGGAATTAACGCTTTGTTTGAAAACATAATTCCCAGCCCCTCTCCTGCTTTGTGACCAATGAGCTGACAGCACACTTATGACAATTCGAGTATGACAATTCAGATTACCGCTCATCTCATTGGTCGAGGAAAGGTCGCTTGCGGAGAAAATACCGGAAGACAACAGATGACCACAACAAGAAGCATGGCCAACAGGGAAACAAACGCAGACACTGCGGTGCACGTCTCGGATGACAGTACACCTAAAGCTGGGCAGACACTGTGCGATTTTTTCAGTCGCGTTATTCAGCTCCTGCTCAAACTGCACGATTGACTCGCAGGGGTTAGAAGTTCGTATGTCACGATGTACTCTCACACTATACCGCCCGATGCTCTGATGCGACCTGAGAGCTCACACTGTGCCTCCATAACATGAAGGTTATAACAGAAATTCTGTCGCTCGCTCTCTCCGTCTCTCACTCACACAGACACACCACCACCATCAACTTTGCTAAATTGCTAATGAAAAACATTGATCAGCTGTGATTGAGCAGCGATGTAGATCCAACTGTTTTCACGGTTGTTGTGGTCGTGATCATTTTGTGAGGCCACATCGAAAAGGCTCGGATGAGCTTTCCAAAGTTCTACAAGTTGTGCCTCCATCGCTTGTGTCCAGATCACACGCTGCACAGCCGTGCTGCTCCGTCTGCTCCGCCCTCACGAGCGATTGATGATCGGGAGCTGGTCGTGAGGTGTTAATCACTTCTCTTTACCCCACGTATACTACACGACGCACGATGAAGGCCAAAATCGGTCCGATCACTCAAAAATCGGCTCAAAATGGGCCTAAAACCGCACAGTGTGAGCCCAGCATTAGAGCAGCAATGTTTGTTCCCCTCAGAGAAAGGGAAGAATGGGAAAAGGAAAACACCTGGCTGGAAAACGTTAATATGGGCATGTGCAGTGAATATCAGCGCTATGTGGCCAGAAGTGTGATAATATAATTTATTTTGTGTAATAAACAACTGCAAGGATAGATGATTACAACAAATAGATGACTAATACATAAAAGTAATACATAGATGAATAATGATGATGAGTTAAGATGAGTAATCATGGGAACAAGCGGGTTTACAAACAGGAGCAGCTGATTAGAAAAGCTGAAATAATACCTCAACTGAAGCCAATTGTACTAAATGCACTAAATGTGCACTGTTACAAGAATATTTTTCGTTCTATTGTTTTCTATTATTTTAAGTTAAGCAGGACAGAGTTCTTTTAAAGAAAGATTTACTTATATTCTCAAAAGTTAAGCATGACAGGCTTCTGTTTAAGAAAGAGACCTGTTTTACTGTGTTAATGCTGTCATTTTGAGCTAAAAATAAATGGCTAAATGATCATTTGTTTCACATGTGTTCATATCACAAAGAATAGAATATGCATCTACTTAAATCAACTTCAAGTCAAATGGTTAAAAAAATAATTTCACACAAAAAAAGAGCTAGAAAATTCACCACACTGGGAAGGGTGAAGACAACTGGGTCGCCCGGCCCTGGCCACGAGGTGTCCCTTATTTATTTTTCAGGGAGTTGGCAACCCTACTGCAGACCTGCTCTCAGTGTGTCGCTCCCTCTTTAAACAAAGGCACAATAATAACAAGCTGGCTTTAAATTATTAGAACCAACTGCTGAAGCAACCTAAGGGATATATACAAAACAAAAAAGAAACAAAAATCTAAAAGGCAATGCGACTCTTTAATCAGTAGAAGAGCTGGCACAGTAGCTATAAGTGTTTTTGTGTGAGTGTAAGGAAGAGGACTCCCTTACTGCATTTATTTATATTGTATTGTCTGTATAGCACTTTAGAGCACACCTTTCACTTTATTAAAAGCACCTTATCAAGCACTTTATGAGCATTGCACTTTAAGCATGGATTTGCACACAAGAAGTTTAAATATTTATTGACTATTTATTGGGAATTTTAAAATCAGTTGGTGGCCTTGTTTCAGATCCTGCACAGCTGCTCCTCGTCAAGGAATGTGGTGGTTGTCTGTCAGGAGAGAAGAATGGTGATTGTGATTAAGGTTTACCAATAAGGAAAACTAATGCAAATGTGTGTGTGAAATCTAGGGATAAAAGTGGTGCAAATAAGTGTTTGTAAGTTAATGATTACTCACCTTTCTTGCCTGTGTCCTCTTCAAGGTGTTTGGGCAAATGTTTCCCCGGGGGTCCAGACACCATTTAAAGGTTCCGGGAGAGACCATGGGTAAAGAGAGTGTGGTGAATCTTTTTGTGCTTGGGTTTCTGGGTTTTTATAATATTGGGTTTTGTGTAACATTAAAGTGTGAAATATTTATTAATATGTAAATGTGAAGATGTATTTATTTATTCTTATTGATATATTGTATACTGTGGTGGAAGGTTGGGATTTAAGAATTTACCTGAGAGTGGAATAATGGTTAAGTCTGTGACAGCTGAACATATTTAAGGCTGCCAGTTGTCATTAGGGGATTTTTTGTGCTGTGAAGAAGCTCGACAAGTTAATTGTTTTAAGGAGAGCCATATAGCAAATAAATACTTTGTTCCACTACACTTGCCTTGGTCTGTCTCACTGTGTTTCCAGCTGCTAAGGGCTGCCCTGTTACAAGTGGTGTCAGAAGTGTGTCACTCATGCCACAGTGAGAAGATGATGACAAGAGGTGGAAGAAAGCCAGGCCAAGAGGAGCAGCCTGATGAAGGAGTTGGAGCTTCATCTGAGCTAGAGGCCATGGCAGCAACAAGCCCTGAGGACAAATTGGAGGAGTTAACAGGGTTGGTGAAATCTCTTATGCGGTCTCAAGCAGCCAGAGACCAAAAGTGGGAGAAGGATTCGTCACGTCAGGAGCAAAGGTGGAAAGGCATGCAGCATCAATTTCAGCAAATCCAGCTACAAGTTAACGCTGTAACTGATAAGCCTGACCCACCAGAGGCGCCAGCGCCCCCTACAACATCTGAAGAACAAGAACTTGGATTCAATGGTGAAGACATTCCAGTGGCCAGTGGGTCCAGGTCTTTAATTGAACCAAAACTTTTTCCTCTGTCACCAGAAGATGACATTGAACATTTTCTGACTACGTTTGAAAGAATGGCAAACGTGTGTCGATGGCCCAGAGATGAGTGGGCTATTCGTCTGGTTCCCCTGTTGACAGGTAGAGCCCGCACAGCCTACATTCTTATGGATTTAACAGACTCTGAGAATTATGATAAGGTGAAAGAGGCAATTCTGGCAAAATATGAGATCACTGCTGACACCTACAGACGCCGCTTCAGATCTCTGAAAGTTGAGCCAGGTGAGACGCCACGTGAACTTTATGTAAGATTGAAAGACCTGTTTTCAAGATGGATTAAACCTGAAAAATCAACTGTAGAAGAAATATCTGAGCAGATAATTCTGGAGCAGTTTTTGAGAATGGTTAATCCAGAGCTGGAGATTTGGATACGTGAGCATGACCCGAAGACTGCAAAGGAAGCAGCTAGCCTCGCAGAGGTTTTCACTTCAGCCAGAAAAGGAAGCAAGAGCACCTACTTCAGCCGGGAGACCCACTACGCCCAACCAAGTAAGTCCATTGGGGGTGAACAGGGTTCTGATCAAGTTCAGGCTAGAAATCTTTCTAGTTCTAGGCAGCTCCCTTCTCATAGACCTCACAATGTGAAGAAATCCTTTAAGTCTTCAGTTCAGGATATTAAATGTTATCACTGTCATAACTTTGGCCATACACAACAATTTTGCCCTGCCCTTAAGTCAAAACCATCTCTTTTATGTGCAGTTCCAAGACCAGCCACAGAGCCAGTAGGAAAGAAAGCTTGTACTGTCCCTGTTTTAATTAATGCGCGTAAAGAGGAAGCTTTGCTTGACTCTGGGTGCTTCCAAACTCTTGTACACTCTAGCATAATTTCAGGAGAAAAGCTAAGTGGGGTTGGGGCTACAATAAGTTGTGTGCATGGAGATGAACACAGGTACCCCACTGCTGAGGTTTACCTGACAGTAGGAGGTCAAACCTACTTGTTAGTGGTAGCTGTTGTTCCCAGTTTGCCATATTCAGTGATACTTGGTAATGACATCCCCACTCTTTTTGATCTAATACATCAGTCGGATTATGACCCTCAAGTGAGTGCTGAGAAAGACATTCAAGGCTTAGGTGATGAATCTGGAAGCTCACTTCCTCTAGATATGACAGTTGAACCATTTAAACCCTGTCATGTAGTCACAAGAGCACAAAGTGCAAAGGAAAGGATGCAAGAACTGCCCTTTTTTGAGGAGTCTCTCGAAACGGAGCCAGGGAAGATTAGGAAGTCTAGGGCTCAGAAAAGAAGAGAAAAGTTCAAAGGCTCAGGGGGAAAAGGTACAGCATTGTTCCCTAAGCCAAATAACCAACTTGAGTTTGATGTTCCCTCAGATTTAGGTGCACTCCAAAGAAGCGACCCTACTCTAAAACCCTGGTTTGAGAAGGTAACAGAGGTAGAGGGGGCTAGTCAAGGTCAGGTAAGCTGTCTTGCAGACACTGTTTACTTGATTAAAGGAGGCATCTTGTACCAGAGAAAGGGGAAGTGCGAAGCTGTGGCACTCCCACAACAGTTCAGAGACAAAGTTATGGATTTGGGTCATTCAATTCCATGGGCAGGTCATATGGCTTTTCACAAAACACTGAATAGGATCAGCAGCCGTTTTGTTTGGCCAGGGATGTATGTCCAGGTTTCTGAGTTTTGCCGTTCCTGTGAAAAATGTCAGTTGACCTCAGGCAAAGGAGTAGCGCGAGCCCAGTTGCAACCACTGCCAATTATTGAAACACCATTTGAGAGGCTAGGCATGGATATTGTGGGCCCTTTAGAGAGGAGATCCACAGGTCATCGCTACATATTAGTCATATGTGACTATGCAACACGGTTTCCTGAGGCCTTCCCACTCAGATCAATTAAAGCTCGTCACATTGCTAATTGTCTTCTGCAGCTTTTCTCTAGGGTAGGCATACCAAGAGAAATTCTGACGGACTGTGGAACGAACTTTCTATCCAAGTTGTTGCAGCAGGTTTATAAGCTGTTAGGGATAAAGGGACTTAAGACCACCCCGTATCACCCCCAAACGGACGGGCTAGTGGAGAGATACAACCAGACTCTCAAAAGTATGCTGCGCAAGTTTGTCTCTGACACAGGTTCTGACTGGGATCAATGGCTGCCCTACCTTCTGTTCGCCTACCGGGAGGTCCCGCAGGTTTCCACTGGCTTCTCGCCTTTTGAACTTTTATACGGTCGCCAAGTGAGAGGCCCCCTGGATCTGCTTAAGGACTGCTGGGAGGAATCCAAAGCAGAGGGCGAAAACATCGCAGCCTACGTCATCACCATGAGAGAGAGGTTGGAGAAAATGGCATCATTGATGCAAGACAACATGAAAGCTGCACAAAAACATCAAAAGACTTGGTATGATCAGAAGGCCAGGGATAGGGTCTTCCTTCCAGGTCAGAAAGTACTGTTATTGCTTCCCACCAGCGATAACAAGTTGCTGACAAAATGGCATGGACCATACGAGATCGTCAGACAAGTGAGTAAAGTCACTTATGAGCTGAATATGCCAGAAAGAGTTAAAAAATATCAGACATTTCACGTGAACTTGTTGAAGGAATTCCACAGCCGACAAGAGCCGGTCTATCAGTTACTGGTGCGTTCAGTTAAGGATGAGGAGGTGACTGAGAAGTTCTTTCCAACTAACACTAACATTCAAGTTTGTGCTTCAGTTGACCTTTCTCATTTGTCTCCTACTGAGCAGGCTGATATAAAACCACTCGTGGACCCACAGCTCTTTCGAGAAACACCAGGCTTCACATCACTGGTTCAGCACAAGATACGGGTGAAGGAGGATGCACCCGTTCGACAAAAGAGTTACAGAATTCCTGAACGGTTGGTGCCAGTGCTGCAGAAAGAAATAAAACTGATGTTGGACCTGGGAATCATTGAGGTGTCAAGCAGTGAGTGGTGCAGCCCGATTGTTTTGGTACCAAAGAAAGATGACACCCTGAGATTCTGTATTGATTTCAGATATTTGAATGCAGTATCCAAGTTTGATCCCTACCCAATGCCCAGGGTGGATGACCTGCTGGAGAGAGTTGGATCAGCAAGGTACATTACAACACTTGATCTGTGTAAAGGATACTGGCAAGTGGCTTTGGCACCAGAAGCGAGAGAGCTGACAGCCTTCAAAACTCCTTTTGGTATGTACCAATTTAAAGTCATGCCATTTGGGCTTCAAGGTGCACCAGCGACATTCCAACGATTAATGGACCATGTACTGAGAGATGTGTCAGCATTCTCTGCAGCATATCTGGATGACGTGGTGGTGTACAGCCAGTCCTGGGAAGAGCATGTCATTCACCTACAGAAGGTGCTACACTCCATCAGAATGGCTGGACTGACTATCAATCCCAAGAAGTGCTCCATAGCCAAGAGAGAAGTGGAGTACTTGGGCTTTGTAGTTGGCTCTGGGAAGATAAAGCCGCAGGTTGGAAAGATTGAAGCAATTCAGTCCTTCCCAGTTCCGACAACAAAAAGGAAGGTGAGAGGTTTTCTGGGTCTAGTAGGTTGGTACCGGAAATTCATACCTTCTTTTGCAGAGCGATCCACTGTACTTAATAACCTCACAAAAGGCTCAGCCCCTAACAAAGTGCGTTGGACGGAAGACTGTGAGCAAGCATTCAGAGACCTCAAGGAAGCAGTTTGCACACATCCAGTTCTACACAGTCCAGACTTCAACAAGCCATTCATCTTGCAAACTGATGCTTCGGGAGTTGGCCTTGGTGCTGTCCTTCAGCAAGAGGTGGATGGTGAAAGAAGGCCTGTGGTGTTTCTGAGTCGGAAACTACTCGACAGGGAGACGAGGTATTCGACGGTAGAGAAAGAGTGCTTGGCCATGAAATGGGCTATTGAGGCCTTGAGGTATTATCTTCTGGGACGTCACTTCACTCTGGAGACTGATCATCGTGCCCTCCAGTGGTTGAACCGCATGAGGGATGCGAATGCCCGCATTGCAGGATGGTACCTGTCTCTGCAGCCTTATGACTTTACGGTCCAGTATAGGCCGGGGAAGTCAAATGAGGTTGCTGATTGTTTATCTAGGATGACAGAGGACTGAAGCACTTCGTGCTTAAGAGAGGGAGGAGGAAATGTAAGGAAGAGGACTCCCTTACTGCATTTATTTATATTGTATTGTCTGTATAGCACTTTAGAGCACACCTTTCACTTTATTAAAAGCACCTTATCAAGCACTTTATGAGCATTGCACTTTAAGCATGGATTTGCACACAAGAAGTTTAAATATTTATTGACTATTTATTGGGAATTTTAAAATCAGTTGGTGGCCTTGTTTCAGATCCTGCACAGCTGCTCCTCATCAAGGAATGTGGTGGTTGTCTGTCAGGAGAGAAGAATGGTGATTGTGATTAAGGTTTACCAATAAGGAAAACTAATGCAAATGTGTGTGTGAAATCTAGGGATAAAAGTGGTGCAAATAAGTGTTTGTAAGTTAATGATTACTCACCTTTCTTGCCTGTGTCCTCTTCAAGGTGTTTGGGCAAATGTTTCCCCGGGGGTCCAGACACCATTTAAAGGTTCCGGGAGAGACCATGGGTAAAGAGAGTGTGGTGAATCTTGTTGTGCTTGGGTTTCTGGGTTTTTATAATATTGGGTTTTGTGTAACATTAAAGTGTGAAATATTTATTAATATGTAAATGTGAAGATGTATTTATGTATTTATTTATTTATTCTTATTGATATATTGTATACTGTGGTGGAAGGTTGGGATTTAAGAATTTACCTGAGAGTGGAATAATGGTTAAGTCTGTGACAGCTGAACATATGTAAGGCTGCCAGTTGTCATTAGGGGATTTTTTGTGCTGTGAAGAAGCTCGACAAGTTAATTGTTTTAAGGAGAGCCATATAGCAAATAAATACTTTGTTCCACTACACTTGCCTTGGTCTGTCTCACTGTGTTTCCAGCTGCTAAGGGCTGCCCTGTTACAGTGAGTGTGTCAGAGACAGAGCAAGCGTGTCTATGTGACCAAATTATTTATTAAGCTTTAATTGGACTCACACTTTACTGCAGACGTCACCGTTTCAATTCATGTCATCACCGAGGAATAAGTTCAGGAATCCAGTGGAAACAAAATGAAGCATACACATGGACGGGAAGGTTACACATATAGGTCAGCACTAACTACCAAATGATTGAATGTTAGATTGCATGAATGAAGTAATTTGTCTTCTAGCAGTTTTCCTGTTTAAGGGCTTTTATATGTTGTGTCTAACTTGTCTTCAGAAGAATTCAGTCGTAGCTTAAAGATAATTCAAAGACAGCATATTTCTAATGTTTTTCTTAGCATTTCATTAAAAGGAGCAACTTTTTGTGCTCCAAAGCAAATACAGCTTCTTGTTTTTACATCAAGTTCCAGGGGAGATTCAAGGATCAGAGGTAGGGATGGGTATCGCTTAGGTTTTATCCGATACCGGTGCCAAACCGGTACTTTTGAGACGGTGCCGGTGCTTAAACGGTGCTCAAACCGGTGCTTAAAGAATGGAGAACACAAAATTGGTCCAAAAACCTCTCATGTTCAACTGTTTTTTTTTTGTAAAAAGATAACAATGTTAGCCTTTTCTGCAGCTATAGGGCATATATGGTATCACTCTTGGCTGGAAGCAGTGCTTAAACAATGGAAAAAACACAAACTCTGTCCAAGAACCTCTCATGTTTAGCTGTTTTCCACTTTTTCTTTGGTCATTTTAGCCTTTTTGGCCAGGGTGACGGGAGTATCTGCCATCAAACAAGAAGACAGCCGCATGTAACTACGAAGGTGTTTGCTAGTTCACCTTACATGCATTAATGTAATAACGTGGTTAGCCTACTCAACGTAAATTATACACGAACAACATTAAGCTACTCACGCAGAGAAGAACGGCTGCTGCTGCCATCATCATCCGTCATCCTTTCTGCTACACTGGCAGGGCTAGGGACCAGGACTCTCCTCTTCAGGTTTTTGGGGGATGTTGCTAACTCCGGGTCCGATAACAGGCACCACACCCGCAGTAGATGTGCTCGGTGTGAGGTCTCGCAGCAAGCTATCAAATACGGCGCATTTTTCGGCTTTTAAAAAAAAGCGCTATGCGTCGCCAGGTGTTTCATCGGATTTGAGGTGTTACCTCCTTTGCACAGTATCACCTTAAAGCACTTGTTGCAGGCTGCTGCATATTTTGCTGTGAAGTACAGCCAGACTTTTGACCGCTTCGCCTTGGACATTTTTAATCTGTAGCTCTGCTCTAAAAGAACGTACGTACCTGGACCCGCCTACTATCCTCAGAAACGTAAAATGATTGGCTAGAATTCAAAGTGTATCACATCTCAGGAAAAAAAAGCACCGAAATAAAGCACCGAAATGTGCGCTGCTTTTCGGTCTGGTTACTACCGTTTATGTCAGAACCGGTGCCCATCCCTAATCAGAGGTTTGAGGTGCTGAGCACCCAGAGAGCTGCTCAGCCAGGCAAGATCAACTTTACTCGTCACGATGAGACTTCTTCCCCGTCTCTGTCAGTCCCTGCATCCTTAAATGTCTCCAGTTGTCCCGAGTTCCCTCTGACTGTCTCCTTGGTGCATTTAAACCTGTTCCTCCCTGTCCTCGTCGTCTGTTGTCCTCGTCTCCATTATCAGTCATCATAATTTTAGCATCTCTGTGCAGGTCTGCAAATTTCTTTATTAAATCATAAGATTCTTAAAATCATCAAGTCTCTCTGTGCCTGGGTCCTCGTCACAAAACATGACATCACTGTTTTGTACATTTTAACACAATTTAATCCCACATTTGTGAAAGAAAAGAAAAACACTGTAACAGTCTGTAACAAAACCATCAAATCAAATAAAGGTTATTTAAATGCTGCAAAAGAAGAATGGATTGGAATAAAAAAAATATCCTAACCTTAATTACTGCAGGAGAATAATGAATGATGCTCATAGTGAGTAAAAAGTAAACTGAGTGCATTTTTTGGACAGAGATTCACTTTTAATATGTATGTATAATACAATACAGATACATAAAAATACACTCCAAAAACAGAGTCCTTGAAATGTACAAATGTACAAAATATTGAGAGAAAAATTATAAAAACTGGAGGCAACTTTGCCTATGGTACAATGTATGAAAAGATCTTTACTGCAGATACTACTATGGCTCTGCAGATTTTTTATTTTATTTTAACCTACGTCGCGTCACCTTGAGGTTCGCAAATCTGTCTATCACTTTTTGGTGATCAACTCTCTCAAGCAAGTTAACAGTTTGTTTTGCCTGTCACTGTTCCCTATCTGTTTCCTTATCTGGTTCTCCCTGACCTTGTACTTTCTCCCTGACCTTGTACTTTCTCCCTCTTGGGACTAGAGTTGGATGTCTCGAGACCGGTCTTGGTCTCGAGACCACTTTTACGTGGTCTTGGTCTCGTCTTAGTCTCAACGGACTTTTGTCTTGGTCTTGTCTTGGTCTCGACGTACTTTTGTCTTGGTCTTGTCTTGGTCTCGATGGACTTTGGTCTCGGTCTTGTCTTGGTCTCGCTGTCTCGGTCTTGCTGTCTCAGATCAACATAGTGGTCGGGAGATTTGGAGTCAACAGTATCCATGACACACAACGTAACGTTCGATAATGTATCATGCGCTAAAGCTTTAGCTCTTGTTACGAGTTCAAAATATTGGGGATGGAGACAAGATGAAAAACCAAAAGAACAACACTGGTCCGGTCGGGTTCAGTCAAACAATGATTTTAATGATCACACGCGTGGGAGATGGACACTGTATGCAGACAGCATCAGATCTCACCTCAAAAAACACATCTCAATAGTTTTATGAAATCAGGGTATTAGAACGCCCCTTCATGCATAATGACAGGTGGAATACAATCAATGTTGACAATTTTGTTTAACACAGAAAAATAACATTGTCTCCTTCCCGAGGCCAGGCACAGCCTCCCACCCGGCTCTTGGAACCAACCGTCCCCGCTGAGACACAACATTGCAGCTACAAGGATTTCCAGTTTGATTAAAATGATCACAATATGCTGCTCTGGCACAAATGTATAATATTAAATGAATATTGTTTAAATGACTACTGCTTAAATGATTATTGTTTAGGTGAACTACCTCTACTTAAACCAAAACAAGAAATATATAACTGAACACAAGATCACAAAAAATAACCTCATATCAGTGTTATGTAAGCGTGTGCGGCCTTCCATGCTCAAAACCTTTCCCCGCCATAGATCAGTTCAGACATAACGCTGACTGTAGCTCTTAACCCTTTATCGGCTTTGAACACAACTCTATAATGAGCAACAAATTGCAATGTGTGTGAGATGATCATGGTTACACCTGCAATGAAAAATCACTTTATTCTGGTACCTGTAAGCAAAAGATTAATCTAACGTTATAACAATCACTGTAATCCAAAGGGTAACGTAAGGTCAAAAACTTCAATAAATGTTTAATGCAAAGCTGATTATATGATTCTAATAAACTAATAATGTCATATTAAAATAATGAATCAAGAAAAGAAAAACATCCCCTTTATTATTCTACAATTCCCTCTGATGACCTCTGGAGAATCCAGAGGTCACAAAACTAACAGTTGTGTCCTTCCCCGGCCTACACATTCACTTCTACATTCATCATGGGCATCATGGACATCGGAGTGATCCCTCTGCGGTCCACTGCCTTCACAAACATACTTTCAAACACTCTTCTGGCACAAGGAATGAGACAACAACAACAAGTAACCATAATACCCACCACAACAGACAAAAAGAGCACGACCGAAACAATGAGCCCCTTCCACCGTCCGAACACTGAGGTCAGCCAGCCTTCTAACGGATTATCAATACCGGAGTGATCATGCATAGTTTCAGAAAGACTCCTTAGGCCCTCCAAGGCCTTTGTCACCGAACTATCTGGAGCAGTGTTGTTTGGAATGAAAGTACAACATTGATCGCCAAACATCGAGCAGACCCCCCCTTTTTCCGCCAATAACATATCAAGGGCCATCCTATTCTGCACTCCCATTAACGATGTCGGACCCACCTGCTCCGCCAACCCCTCCATCCCGTCTCTGGTAAGGTTAGAGAGCCTCAGTACATTGTAATGAACATAATTAATCCTATCTACATTCTTGTTTGGGGTCACTGGAAAGAAAGCAGAGATTAGTGGAATATTTTCAAAACCGGCTGCTATCTGATCAGCAAGTTTAAATTCACTTGGAACCCCCCTGGGCACTCCAATGGAGTCAATCCAGGTGGGGGAATTCATCCTAGGGTCTTAGGAATGTGTGCCGAGAATTCCTCTCTTCCTCAAAACATGTCTTTTACGCCTGGCTGCCAATGTGCGTGTATTGTGTTGAGAGATTGTTTTTACCTGATTACCAATTAACATAAGTGGCGCTCCTAGTCTCACCATCGCGCACGTCCCCACGCTCCCAAGAGGAACACGTACCAATAGAGTCCTGTGTCTGCAATAGTAATACAGCCCGCTCCTAGCCCAAGTCCCAATTAGTGTGGATGCATCACTCACATTGTTGGTGGTCCTCCTCGTCCGGGTGACCGAACACCAACTGGGGTCAATGTCCCCCAACTGATATTTAACTTTATCTGTGGAAAACGTAAAACACGTATAATTATCTTTCCTGGGCACAAACGGCCCTGCTCGTGTGAGTTTGTCAATAGGGGGAAATAGACTAGACAACATAGTGCAGTTCCCCATATTCACAGCTCCTCTAGTCATTCGCAACATACAATCATAGCCCCACTGATCATCTGGATGCAGCGGTGCAGGCTCTGTAAATAAACGCGGCCTTGCGGAAGCGCAAGCTACACAATTTGACACTTTTTGTTCTCTAGCATTTTGAGCCATCCAGTCCAGCCAGATGTTACTGTCACTGAACCCGGTGGCGCGTTCAATCAAATCTTGAGGTTTTAACATGCTGTAGTCTACCGACACTACTCGCCGCTCCTTTGGTTCGTGTTCTTCTCGTGCAGCCACCGACGACCCGCTTCCCTCTTGCCCTGTAGAAGATACAACAGAGCCTATAGAATTAGAAATCACGTGAGTTGTCGTTACTTCTCTACCTAACGGCACGGGATTAGTCTTCTCTAGGAAATTAACTTTAATTAGGCTTTTTGGATCCACCCCCGCTGTTTCCACCCCCAAGATTAAATACATAGATTGTTTTCGACGCCAATTCCCCAATGACAAGGTTAACGGATTTTTAGATGTGCTAAAATCCCTCTGAAGTTTAAGCTCATTTTCTGGTCCTGATTCTAACGGTTCCCAATTTTGCCCAGTGTAACCCCTTACCTGATCCCAGTTAAGGCACCAGGTGTCATAAGGCCGATTTCCCCTTTCACAGTGCGTGCTCACTGAATAATCCCAACAGATCCACACATTATATCCCCTCCAGCTGCTGCCGACGTCCTTACAATCAAAGACATCACACAAATCAAACGTAAAGAAAGTTGTGGAGCCGATAACATAATCTAATTCTAAACCACCATATGTGCTGAGACACTCATCCTTTTTACCAGAGACCTCGCGCTTCGCTCTTGCCCGTGGCTTGGCGTCACTAAGGATCACGTGTGGTGTAACTGGTGTATCAAACAATGCTGGGCTGGCATGGCCTCCGTGCTCAGACTGGTTTCCCGGGCTGGTCTGCAACAAATAAATCAAAGAACATATAGCGGTGATTAATACCATGATCAACATCAAGCTTACGATATTTTTGAACATTGTGGTATCTTTTGAAACTTTTCTCTCAACACGAGTGTCTGATTGTGGTGGTATGGTTATATATATATGTGTTTATAGTGTAGCAAAAAGTTCAACGCCCCTGTACGTTAAGGCGGAGAAATGCAAATTCCACTCTCCTTCCATCTTGTTCCTGGGCTACGTCCTCGCAGGGGGGCAGGTGAAGACAGACCCGGCGAAAATAACGGCAGTCGTGCAATGGCCCATTCCAACGTCCCGGAGACTTCTGCAACGCTTCTTGGGCTTCGCATACTTTTACCGGCGCTTCGTCAGGAACTATAGCCAAGTAGCAGCACCGCTGACCCGGCTGACGTCTCCGAAGCTCCCTTTCATTTGGAGCCAGGAGGCCGGAGCGGCGTTTTCCAAGTTAAAGGCACTGTTTACCTCGGCGCCGGTTTTGATTCACCCCGATCCCGGGAGGCCGTTTATACTTGAGGTGGATGCATCTGACGTCGGGGTGGGGGTGGTGTTGTCTCAGCGCTCTGGCACGACGTCCAAACTCCACCCATGTGCTTTTTTCTCCCGTTGTTTATCGCCCGCTGAGAGGAATTACGACGTGGGGGATAGGGAACTGTTGGCTGTGAAGCTGGCCTTAGAAGAGTGGCGGCACTATCTCGAGGGAGCGGAGCACCCGTTCATAGTGTGGACAGATCACAAAAACTTGACGTACATTCGTACAGCCAAAAGACTGAACTCACGTCAGGCTTGCTGGTCCATGTTTTTCAGTAGATTTAACTTCTCCATCTCTTACCGCCCAGGGTCCCGCAACGTGAAACCGGACGCCCCTCCCGACAATTTGACGCCGCGGGGGAGTCGCCCGACACACCCGCCATCCTCCCTGCAAGCGTCAAGGTTGGTTCCCTCACGTGGGAGGTGGAGGAGGACATCCGCCAGGCACTGGAGACCGAGCCGGACCCCGGCACAGGGCCTCCAGACCGCCGCTTTGTCCCAAAAGCAGCCCGCTCCAAAGTGATCGACTGGGTCCACAAGGGGAGATTTTCCTGCCATCCAGGGGGCGTGTGGACGAGTGCACTCATGAAAAGGTATTTCTGGTGGGGGTCTATTGATAAAGATGTCAAAGAGTATGTGGCCGCCTGCTGCGTTTGCGCTAGGGGCAAATCTAACACGCAACGCCCGGCTGGGTTGCTGCAGCCTCTCTCTATTCCACGGCGTCCCTGGCCGCATATTTCTTTGGATTTTGTTACTGGTCTACCTGTTTCTTCTGGCAAGACCACAATCCTCACTGTGGTCGACAGGTTTTCCAAAGCAGCTCACTTCGTCGCTCTCGATAAACTCCCCACATCCACTGAAACCGCTAATCTGCTAGTCGACCATGTGTTTAGGCTGCACGGGATACCCACGGAGATCGTCTCTGACAGAGGACTGCAATTTACGTCGCAGGTCTGGAGGGCGTTCTGTACATCCTTGGGAGCAAAACCATGTTTGAGCTCTGGACACCATCCTCAGACTAACGGTCAGACAGAATCGGACAGAAATAGATTGTATTCAATTAGATGAAAAAATTACATTAATATGAAAAAAAAAATACTATTGAGATCGCTAATAAAAAAAAGTCCTCTCTCAGTGTATTTTCAGCCAAAAGGCAAATAACCAAACCAAATGTAAATCTAATAAAACATATAAATATTGAAACACTGATCCAACATAATCCTTTATTGACGAATCATTTGTTCTTTCACTTTTACCTGAATGTTGCTCCTGGACGTATGACAAAATAACCAGCTTCTCTCATTCCATTTCAAACAGGACTACGGTGTACATTTTAGGACATCGTCAGGTCTCAAGAAAAAAGTTGTCAGGTATCAGACAAAAAATTGTCAGGTCTCAGTTGTCAGGAAAAAAGTTGTCAGGTATCAGAACACAAGGTACCAGACAGAGAGAAAATCTTCCTGCAGGTGGCGTTGTTGTCATGTCCCACCCGAATTGATTTCCAAATACGTCATCAACGTGTGACAGTGGGAGAGCGTAAGGTCATTGACCTCACCGGAGTTTTGCCGCGGTTCAGGCTCCTAACGACAAAGGTAAGTTTAACTTTTTCTCCCTTTTGTTCATATTTTTGCCACAGTTGTGTTATATTAAGTTGCGGTTATGTTGTGAAAGTTACATATCAGAGAAGGAAAGCTAGTTTTGTACGAAACCAAATCAGTACTATTTTTGTCTGGCTAATTCATTCTAGCTAGCGACAGTGGTGAAACGTGATTTAAATTTAAACTGTTCAGTAATTGTTTTGTATACATTTCAACAAATGGACAAGCTGAAAGCTTACGAGCAGCTGAAAAAACACCTTGAAAATGGTAATCAAACACTTTATTAAATGTTTTTGTAATGCTTGCAAGTTCATTTTTTTAACTGCAAAAAACAATATCGTGCTTTAATTATTTAACATTGTATGGTATTCCTATTTACTTCTCTTAATTAATATGCATGTTAACAGACGTATATAGTTATTACTTTATGATATTGTCGGAGTGCCCGATTTAAAAAAAAAAGAAAAAAAAAAGACAAAAGATAAATTTCTCACAAAATTAAAAGACTTTATTGCAATTTAAAAATTAGATAGTCTTGTAGGATCTGGCTCCTACAGTCAATCTATAACTACTTACCCTTTTAAAATTTTACTTGAAGGTGAAATTACCCAAAAAGGCTTTGATAACAACGTAAAAAAGCTCCTGACAACAGAAAAATCAGGTAGGTTTTGATACTTTTGAACAACATGTAAAATAATCTCCTTTATTTAACATGATATGCTTAGCAGGTTATGATTGACTAACCACTTTATTAATAGATGCAATGCATTTTGAAAGCAGATGACTGTGCAGTAGTCTGTGATTGTAGTAGAATTCTATAAACCACGTTTCACATCACTGCCCTATTTATATTACAGATGACACTACTTCAACACGTGGCAATGAATTTCTCAGTAAGAAAACCCCAATTATTTTTCTTTAAGATCACTTGTAATATAGAACTCGCTGTGGATCAGTTTGATTAACTTTCAGCTTCATCCATTACAGGTGCAGCAGAGGCCTTTGGTAAAGCCAAGAAACTACTACAGCCTCAAGTAAAGAAAAGGCAGTTTCCATTGAATGATAAACGTTTGGACCATGGCAAATCATTATTGAAGGTTAGTTAAAAAGTGAAGCTACGTGTATGACTATCAGCAATATATTAAAAAAAACCTTTCTAAAAAGGCATATTTTTTCATAAATTTCCCTTTTTTTCCTTGATGCTAGGTCAGACTGGCTCCCATGGAGTGGAAGCCAAGAACTCATAGAAAGTTAATAATGGACGAAGTTCCACCTCGAATCATTCTGCAAGGCCATGAAACCTATGATGATTTAATTACCATAGGCAAAGAACGCTTCTGGCCAGAGCGTACTGAGGGGAGTGAGTTCACTCTTTGCCATTCTGACGGGACCAGGTGGAGTAAGGAGGAGTTCCACAAAGAATACAGAACTGTTTCTGATATTACACATCTGTGGAAAAGAACACTATACATCGGGCGAAGACAACTGGGTAATAAAGTGATCAATATTACTATTAACTACTGTCTAGCACTCGAATTTGTATGGTATGAAATAATTTTACTTTTTGTACAGAGGTCGTGTGTTTGGATGATCAAAGTTCCATCTCAGGTGTGTGCCTGCCCAAACCAAATTGTATATTTTTGATGTTATGATTGAACATGGTACACTGGCCATGTTGGGCATTCAGATATATTGCAATTAATGTGTTATTTTACAGATGAAGACCCTGTAGCTAAAGTGGGTGGTGATGAAAGTTGCAGTTTAGGTGAATGCCTGGACATCTAACTAAATCATTAAAATTGACTTCTTTTTTTGTTTGCATTACATTTCCAACCTTTACACACTTGTTTACTATGCTTGGTCATTGCAAAGTTACAGTATATAATATGCATCTTATTCTGCAGATGAACTTCCTGAAACCCTCATAGGACAAAGTGTTGCAGAACAGGTAAAACTATGGCTTCATCTTGAACAGACCAATTAATTTCTTATCATTGTCATAAATGTGGAGCTTTTCACAGCGCACCCTGCAAAAAGTATACAGTGAGGCAAAAAAGTATTTAGTCAGCCACCGATTGTGCAAGTTCCCCCTCCTAAAATGATGACAGAGGTCAGTAATTTGCACCAGAGGTACACTTCAACTGTGAGAGACAGAATGTGAAAAAAAAATCCATGAATTCACATGGTAGGATTTGTAAAGAATTTATCCATAAATCAGTGTGGGAAATAAGTATTTGGTCAATAACAAACATACAACTCAATGCTTTGTAACAAAACCTTTGTTGGCAATAACAGAGGTCAAACGTTTACTATAGGTCTTTACCAGGTTTGCACACACAGTAGCTGGTATTTTGGCCCATTCCTCCATGCAGATCTTCTCGAGAGCAGTGATGTTTTGGGGCTGACGCCGAGCAACACGGACTTTCAACTCCCGCCACAGATTTTCTATGGGGTTGAGGTCTGGAGACTGGCTAGGCCACTCCAGGACTTTCAAATGCTTCTTACGGAGCCACTGGCTTCTCACTGTTGCCCAGTGAGCGGGTGTCCGCTCCCCAGGCTCCGAAAGCCTTGCCAGCCCTTGTGATCGGGTGGCACCGCCCACCAGGCGTGTGGAAGAAAGAAGAAAAGAAGAAAAAACCCGGACCGGGCCGCCTGGCCACCCTTTGTGCGGGTGTCCGCTCCCCAGGCTCCGAAAGCCTTGCCAGCCCTTGTGATCGGGTGGCACCGCCCACCAGGCGTGTGAAAGAAAGAAGAAAAGAAGAAAAAACCCGGACCGGGCCGCCTGGCCACCCTTTGTGCGGGTGTCCGCTCCCCAGACTCCGAAAGCCTTGCCAGCCCTTGTGATCGGGTGGCACCGCCCACCAGGCGTGTGGAAGAAAGAAGAAAAGAAGAAAAAAGCCGGACCGGGCCGCCTGGCCACCCTTTGTGCGGGTGTCCGCTCCCCAGGCTCCGAAAGCCTTGCCAGCCCTTGTGATCGGGTGGCACCGCCCACCAGGCGTGTGAAAGAAAGAAGAAAAGAAGAAAAAAGCCGGACCGGGCCGCCTGGCCACCCTTTGTGCGGGTGTCCGCTCCCCAGGCTCCGAAAGCCTTGCCAGCCCTTGTGATCGGGTGGCACCGCCCACCAGGCGTGTGAAAGAAAGAAGAAAAGAAGAAAAAACCCGGACCGGGCCGCCTGGCCACCCTTTGTGCGGGTGTCCGCTCCCCAGGCTCCGAAAGCCTTGCCAGCCCTTGTGATCGGGTGGCACCGCCCACCAGGCGTGTGGAAGAAAGAAGAAAAGAAGAAAAAAGCCGGACCGGGCCGCCTGGCCACCCTTTGTGCGGGTGTCCGCTCCCCAGGCTCCGAAAGCCTTGCCAGCCCTTGTGATCGGGTGGCACCGCCCACCAGGCGTGTGAAAGAAAGAAGAAAAGAAGAAAAAACCCGGACCGGGCCGCCTGGCCACCCTTTGTGCGGGTGTCCGCTCCCCAGGCTCCGAAAGCCTTGCCAGCCCTTGTGATCGGGTGGCACCGCCCACCAGGCGTGTGAAAGAAAGAAGAAAAGAAGAAAAAAGCCGGACCGGGCCGCCTGGCCACCCTTTGTGCGGGTGTCCGCTCCCCAGGCTCCGAAAGCCTTGCCAGCCCTTGTGATCGGGTGGCACAACCCACCAGGCGTGTGACAGAAAGAAGAAAAGAAGAAAAAAGCCGGACCGGGCCGCCTGGCCACCCTTTGTGCGGGTGTCCGCTCCCCAGGCTCCGAAAGCCTTGCCAGCCCTTGTGATCGGGTGGCACCGCCCACCAGGCGTGTGAAAGAAAGAAGAAAAGAAGAAAAAAGCCGGACCGGGCCGCCTGGCCACCCTTTGTGCGGGTGTCCGCTCCCCAGGCTCCGAAAGCCTTGCCAGCCCTTGTGATCGGGTGGCACCGCCCACCAGGCGTGTGAAAGAAAGAAGAAAAGAAGAAAAAACCCGGACCGGGCCGCCTGGCCACCCTTTGTGCGGGTGTCCGCTCCCCAGGCTCCGAAAGCCTTGCCAGCCCTTGTGATCGGGTGGCACCGCCCACCAGGCGTGTGAAAGAAAGAAGAAAAGAAGAAAAAACCCGGACCGGGCCGCCTGGCCACCCTTTGTGCGGGTGTCCGCTCCCCAGGCTCCGAAAGCCTTGCCAGCCCTTGTGATCGGGTGGCACCGCCCACCAGGCGTGTGGAAGAAAGAAGAAAAGAAGAAAAAACCCGGACCGGGCCGCCTGGCCACCCTTTGTGCGGGTGTCCGCTCCCCAGGCTCCGAAAGCCTTGCCAGCCCTTGTGATCGGGTGGCACCGCCCACCAGGCGTGTGAAAGAAAGAAGAAAAGAAGAAAAAAGCCGGACCGGGCCGCCTGGCCACCCTTTGTGCGGGTGTCCGCTCCCCAGGCTCCGAAAGCCTTGCCAGCCCTTGTGATCGGGTGGCACCGCCCACCAGGCGTGTGAAAGAAAGAAGAAAAGAAGAAAAAACCCGGACCGGGCCGCCTGGCCACCCTTTGTGCGGGTGTCCGCTCCCCAGGCTCCGAAAGCCTTGCCAGCCCTTGTGATCGGGTGGCACCGCCCACCAGGCGTGTGGAAGAAAGAAGAAAAGAAGAAAAAACCCGGACCGGGCCGCCTGGCCACCCTTTGTGCGGGTGTCCGCTCCCCAGGCTCCGAAAGCCTTGCCAGCCCTTGTGATCGGGTGGCACCGCCCACCAGGCGTGTGAAAGAAAGAAGAAAAGAAGAAAAAAGCCGGACCGGGCCGCCTGGCCACCCTTTGTGCGGGTGTCCGCTCCCCAGGCTCCGAAAGCCTTGCCAGCCCTTGTGATCGGCTGGCACCGCCCACCAGGCGTGTGAAAGAAAGAAGAAAAGAAGAAAAAACCCGGACCGGGCCGCCTGGCCACCCTTTGTGCGGGTGTCCGCTCCCCAGGCTCCGAAAGCCTTGCCAGCCCTTGTGATCGGGTGGCACCGCCCACCAGGCGTGTGAAAGAAAGAAGAAAAGAAGAAAAAACCCGGACCGGGCCGCCTGGCCACCCTTTGTGCGGGTGTCCGCTCCCCAGGCTCCGAAAGCCTTGACAGCCCTTGTGATCGGGTGGCACCGCCCACCAGGCGTGTGAAAGAAAGAAGAAAAGAAGAAAAAACCCGGACCGGGCCGCCTGGCCACCCTTTGTGCGGGTGTCCGCTCCCCAGGCTCCGAAAGCCTTGCCAGCCCTTGTGATCAGGTGGCACAGCCCACCAGGCGTGTGACAGAAAGAAGAAAAGAAGAAAAAACCCGGACCGGGCCGCCTGGCCACCCTTTGTGCGGGTGTCCGCTCCCCAGGCTCCGAAAGCCTTGCCAGCCCTTGTGATCGGGTGGCACCGCCCACCAGGCGTGTGAAAGAAAGAAGAAAAGAAGAAAAAACCCGGACCGGGCCGCCTGGCCACCCTTTGTGCGGGTGTCCGCTCCCCAGGCACCGAAAGCCTTGCCAGCCCTTGTGATCGGGTGGCACCGCCCACCAGGCGTGTGAAAGAAAGAAGAAAAGAAGAAAAAACCCGGACCGGGCCGCCTGGCCACCCTTTGTGCGGGTGTCCGCTCCCCAGGCTCCGAAAGCCTTGCCAGCCCTTGTGATCGGGTGGCACCGCCCACCAGGCGTGTGAAAGAAAGAAGAAAAGAAGAAAAAACCCGGACCGGGCCGCCTGGCCACCCTTTGTGCGGGTGTCCGCTCCCCAGGCACCGAAAGCCTTGCCAGCCCTTGTGATCGGGTGGCACCGCCCACCAGGCGTGTGAAAGAAAGAAGAAAAGAAGAAAAAACCCGGACCGGGCCGCCTGGCCACCCTTTGTGCGGGTGTCCGCTCCCCAGGCTCCGAAAGCCTTGCCAGCCCTTGTGATCGGGTGGCACCGCCCACCAGGCGTGTGAAAGAAAGAAGAAAAGAAGAAAAAACCTGGACCGGGCCGCCTGGCCACCCTTTGTGCGGGTGTCCGCTCCCCAGGCTCCGAAAGCCTTGCCAGCCCTTGTGATCGGGTGGCACCGCCCACCAGGCGTGTGAAAGAAAGAAGAAAAGAAGAAAAAACCCGGACCGGGCCGCCTGGCCACCCTTTGTGCGGGTGTCCGCTCCCCAGGCTCCGAAAGCCTTGCCAGCCCTTGTGATCGGGTGGCACCGCCCACCAGGCGTGTGAAAGAAAGAAGAAAAGAAGAAAAAACCCGGACCGGGCCGCCTGGCCACCCTTTGTGCGGGTGTCCGCTCCCCAGGCTCCGAAAGCCTTGCCAGCCCTTGTGATCGGGTGGCACCGCCCACCAGGCGTGTGAAAGAAAGAAGAAAAGAAGAAAAAACCCGGACCGGGCCGCCTGGCCACCCTTTGTGCGGGTGTCCGCTCCCCAGGCTCCGAAAGCCTTGCCAGCCCTTGTGATCGGGTGGCACCGCCCACCAGGCGTGTGAAAGAAAGAAGAAAAGAAGAAAAAACCCGGACCGGGCCGCCTGGCCACCCTTTGTGCGGGTGTCCGCTCCCCAGGCTCCGAAAGCCTTGCCAGCCCTTGTGATCGGGTGGCACCGCCCACCAGGCGTGTGAAAGAAAGAAGAAAAGAAGAAAAAACCCGGACCGGGCCGCCTGGCCACCCTTTGTGCGGGTGTCCGCTCCCCAGGCTCCGAAAGCCTTGCCAGCCCTTGTGATCGGGTGGCACCGCCCACCAGGCGTGTGAAAGAAAGAAGAAAAGAAGAAAAAAGCCGGACCGGGCCGCCTGGCCACCCTTTGTGCGGGTGTCCGCTCCCCAGGCTCCGAAAGCCTTGCCAGCCCTTGTGATCGGGTGGCACCGCCCACCAGGCGTGTGAAAGAAAGAAGAAAAGAAGAAAAAAGCCGGACCGGGCCGCCTGGCCACCCTTTGTGCGGGTGTCCGCTCCCCAGGCTCCGAAAGCCTTGCCAGCCCTTGTGATCGGGTGGCACCGCCCACCAGGCGTGTGAAAGAAAGAAGAAAAGAAGAAAAAACCCGGACCGGGCCGCCTGGCCACCCTTTGTGCGGGTGTCCGCTCCCCAGGCTCCGAAAGCCTTGCCAGCCCTTGTGATCGGGTGGCACCGCCCACCAGGCGTGTGAAAGAAAGAAGAAAAGAAGAAAAAAGCCGGACCGGGCCGCCTGGCCACCCTTTGTGCGGGTGTCCGCTCCCCAGGCTCCGAAAGCCTTGCCAGCCCTTGTGATCGGGTGGCACCGCCCACCAGGCGTGTGAAAGAAAGAAGAAAAGAAGAAAAAACCCGGACCGGGCCGCCTGGCCACCCTTTGTGCGGGTGTCCGCTCCCCAGGCACCGAAAGCCTTGCCAGCCCTTGTGATCGGGTGGCACCGCCCACCAGGCGTGTGAAAGAAAGAAGAAAAGAAGAAAAAACCTGGACCGGGCCGCCTGGCCACCCTTTGTGCGGGTGTCCGCTCCCCAGGCTCCGAAAGCCTTGCCAGCCCTTGTGATCGGGTGGCACCGCCCACCAGGCGTGTGAAAGAAAGAAGAAAAGAAGAAAAAACCCGGACCGGGCCGCCTGGCCACCCTTTGTGCGGGTGTCCGCTCCCCAGGCACCGAAAGCCTTGCCAGCCCTTGTGATCGGGTGGCACCGCCCACCAGGCGTGTGAAAGAAAGAAGAAAAGAAGAAAAAACCCGGACCGGGCCGCCTGGCCACCCTTTGTGCGGGTGTCCGCTCCCCAGGCACCGAAAGCCTTGCCAGCCCTTGTGATCGGGTGGCACCGCCCACCAGGCGTGTGAAAGAAAGAAGAAAAGAAGAAAAAACCCGGACCGGGCCGCCTGGCCACCCTTTGTGCGGGTGTCCGCTCCCCAGGCTCCGAAAGCCTTGCCAGCCCTTGTGATCGGGTGGCACCGCCCACCAGGCGTGTGAAAGAAAGAAGAAAAGAAGAAAAAAGCCGGACCGGGCCGCCTGGCCACCCTTTGTGCGGGTGTCCGCTCCCCAGGCTCCGAAAGCCTTGCCAGCCCTTGTGATCGGGTGGCACCGCCCACCAGGCGTGTGAAAGAAAGAAGAAAAGAAGAAAAAACCCGGACCGGGCCGCCTGGCCACCCTTTGTGCGGGTGTCCGCTCCCCAGGCTTCGAAAGCCTTGCCAGCCCTTGTGATCGGGTGGCACCGCCCACCAGGCGTGTGAAAGAAAGAAGAAAAGAAGAAAAAACCCGGACCGGGCCGCCTGGCCACCCTTTGTGCGGGTGTCCGCTCCCCAGACACCGAAAGCCTTGCCAGCCCTTGTGATCGGGTGGCACCGCCCACCAGGCGTGTGAAAGAAAGAAGAAAAGAAGAAAAAACCCGGACCGGGCCGCCTGGCCACCCTTTGTGCGGGTGTCCGCTCCCCAGGCACCGAAAGCCTTGCCAGCCCTTGTGATCGGGTGGCACCGCCCACCAGGCGTGTGAAAGAAAGAAGAAAAGAAGAAAAAACCCGGACCGGGCCGCCTGGCCACCCTTTGTGCGGGTGTCCGCTCCCCAGGCTCCGAAAGCCTTGCCAGCCCTTGTGATCGGGTGGCACCGCCCACCAGGCGTGTGAAAGAAAGAAGAAAAGAAGAAAAAACCCGGACCGGGCCGCCTGGCCACCCTTTGTGCGGGTGTCCGCTCCCCAGGCACCGAAAGCCTTGCCAGCCCTTGTGATCGGGTGGCACCGCCCACCAGGCGTGTGAAAGAAAGAAGAAAAGAAGAAAAAACCCGGACCGGGCCGCCTGGCCACCCTTTGTGCGGGTGTCCGCTCCCCAGGCACCGAAAGCCTTGCCAGCCCTTGTGATCGGGTGGCACCGCCCACCAGGCGTGTGAAAGAAAGAAGAAAAGAAGAAAAAACCCGGACCGGGCCGCCTGGCCACCCTTTGTGCGGGTGTCCGCTCCCCAGGCTCCGAAAGCCTTGCCAGCCCTTGTGATCGGGTGGCACCGCCCACCAGGCGTGTGAAAGAAAGAAGAAAAGAAGAAAAAACCCGGACCGGGCCGCCTGGCCACCCTTTGTGCGGGTGTCCGCTCCCCAGGCTCCGAAAGCCTTGCCAGCCCTTGTGATCGGGTGGCACCGCCCACCAGGAGTGTGAAAGAAAGAAGAAAAGAAGAAAAAACCCGGACCGGGCCGCCTGGCCACCCTTTGTGCGGGTGTCCGCTCCCCAGGCACCGAAAGCCTTGCCAGCCCTTGTGATCGGGTGGCACCGCCCACCAGGCGTGTGAAAGAAAGAAGAAAAGAAGAAAAAACCCGGACCGGGCCGCCTGGCCACCCTTTGTGCGGGTGTCCGCTCCCCAGGCTCCGAAAGCCTTGCCAGCCCTTGTGATCGGGTGGCACCGCCCACCAGGCGTGTGAAAGAAAGAAGAAAAGAAGAAAAAACCCGGACCGGGCCGCCTGGCCACCCTTTGTGCGGGTGTCCGCTCCCCAGGCACCGAAAGCCTTGCCAGCCCTTGTGATCGGGTGGCACCGCCCACCAGGCGTGTGAAAGAAAGAAGAAAAGAAGAAAAAACCCGGACCGGGCCGCCTGGCCACCCTTTGTGCGGGTGTCCGCTCCCCAGGCTCCGAAAGCCTTGCCAGCCCTTGTGATCGGGTGGCACCGCCCACCAGGCGTGTGAAAGAAAGAAGAAAAGAAGAAAAAACCCGGACCGGGCCGCCTGGCCACCCTTTGTGCGGGTGTCCGCTCCCCAGGCTCCGAAAGCCTTGCCAGCCCTTGTGATCGGGTGGCACCGCCCACCAGGCGTGTGAAAGAAAGAAGAAAAGAAGAAAAAACCCGGACCCTCCCCAGGCTCCGAAAGCCTTGCCAGCCCTTGTGATCGGGTGGCACCGCCCACCAGGCGTGTGAAAGAAAGAAGAAAAGAAGAAAAAACCCGGACCGGGCCGCCTGGCCACCCTTTGTGCGGGTGTCCGCTCCCCAGGCTCCGAAAGCCTTGCCAGCCCTTGTGATCGGGTGGCACCGCCCACCAGGCGTGTGAAAGAAAGAAGAAAAGAAGAAAAAACCCGGACCGGGCCGCCTGGCCACCCTTTGTGCGGGTGTCCGCTCCCCAGGCTCCGAAAGCCTTGCCAGCCCTTGTGATCGGGTGGCACCGCCCACCAGGCGTGTGAAAGAAAGAAGAAAAGAAGAAAAAACCCGGACCGGGCCGCCTGGCCACCCTTTGTGCGGGTGTCCGCTCCCCAGGCTCCGAAAGCCTTGCCAGCCCTTGTGATCGGGTGGCACCGCCCACCAGGCGTGTGGAAGAAAGAAGAAAAGAAGAAAAAACCCGGACCGGGCCGCCTGGCCACCCTTTGTGCGGGTGTCCGCTCCCCAGGCTCCGAAAGCCTTGCCAGCCCTTGTGATCGGGTGGCACCGCCCACCAGGCGTGTGAAAGAAAGAAGAAAAGAAGAAAAAACCCGGACCGGGCCGCCTGGCCACCCTTTGTGCGGGTGTCCGCTCCCCAGGCTCCGAAAGCCTTGCCAGCCCTTGTGATCGGGTGGCACCGCCCACCAGGCGTGTGAAAGAAAGAAGAAAAGAAGAAAAAACCCGGACCGGGCCGCCTGGCCACCCTTTCTGCGGGTGTCCGCTCCCCAGGCTCTGAAAGCCTTGCCAGCCCTTGTGATCGGGTGGCACCGCCCACCAGGCGTGTGAAAGAAAGAAGAAAAGAAGAAAAAACCCGGACCGGGCCGCCTGGCCACCCTTTGTGCGGGTGTCCGCTCCCCAGGCTCCGAAAGCCTTGCCAGCCCTTGTGATCGGGTGGCACCGCCCACCAGGCGTGTGAAAGAAAGAAGAAAAGAAGAAAAAACCCGGACCGGTCCGCCTGGCCACCCTTTGTGCGGGTGTCCGCTCCCCAGGCTCCGAAAGCCTTGCCAGCCCTTGTGATCGGGTGGCACCGCCCACCAGGCGTGTGAAAGAAAGAAGAAAAGAAGAAAAAACCCGGACCGGGCCGCCTGGCCACCCTTTGTGCGGGTGTCCGCTCCCCAGGCTCCGAAAGCCTTGCCAGCCCTTGTGATCGGGTGGCACCGCCCACCAGGCGTGTGAAAGAAAGAAGAAAAGAAGAAAAACCCGGACCGGGCCGCCTGGCCACCCTTTGTGCGGGTGTCCGCTCCCCAGGCTCCGAAAGCCTTGCCAGCCCTTGTGATCGGGTGGCACCGCCCACCAGGCGTGTGAAAGAAAGAAGAAAAGAAGAAAAAACCCGGACCGGGCCGCCTGGCCACCCTTTGTGCGGGTGTCCGCTCCCCAGGCTCCGAAAGCCTTGCCAGCCCTTGTGATCGGGTGGCACCGCCCACCAGGCGTGTGAAAGAAAGAAGAAAAGAAGAAAAAAGCCGGACCGGGCCGCCTGGCCACCCTTTGTGCGGGTGTCCGCTCCCCAGGCTCCGAAAGCCTTGCCAGCCCTTGTGATCGGGTGGCACCGCCCACCAGGCGTGTGAAAGAAAGAAGAAAAGAAGAAAAAACCCGGACCGGGCCGCCTGGCCACCCTTTGTGCGGGTGTCCGCTCCCCAGGCACCGAAAGCCTTGCCAGCCCTTGTGATCGGGTGGCACCGCCCACCAGGCGTGTGAAAGAAAGAAGAAAAGAAGAAAAAACCCTGGACCGGGCCGCCTGGCCACCCTTTGTGCGGGTGTCCGCTCCCCAGGCTCCGAAAGCCTTGCCAGCCCTTGTGATCGGGTGGCACCGCCCACCAGGCGTGTGAAAGAAAGAAGAAAAGAAGAAAAAACCCGGACCGGGCCGCCTGGCCACCCTTTGTGCGGGTGTCCGCTCCCCAGGCACCGAAAGCCTTGCCAGCCCTTGTGATCGGGTGGCACCGCCCACCAGGCGTGTGAAAGAAAGAAGAAAAGAAGAAAAAACCCGGACCGGGCCGCCTGGCCACCCTTTGTGCGGGTGTCCGCTCCCCAGGCACCGAAAGCCTTGCCAGCCCTTGTGATCGGGTGGCACCGCCCACCAGGCGTGTGAAAGAAAGAAGAAAAGAAGAAAAAACCCGGACCGGGCTGCCTGGCCACCCTTTGTGCGGGTGTCCGCTCCCAGGCTCCGAAAGCCTTGCCAGCCCTTGTGATCGGGTGGCACCGCCCATCAGGCGTGTGAAAGAAAGAAGAAAAGAAGAAAAAAGCCGGACCGGGCCGCCTGGCCACCCTTTGTGCGGGTGTCCGCTCCCCAGGCTCCGAAAGCCTTGCCAGCCCTTGTGATCGGGTGGCACCGCCCACCAGGCGTGTGAAAGAAAGAAGAAAAGAAGAAAAAACCCGGACCGGGCCGCCTGGCCACCCTTTGTGCGGGTGTCCGCTCCCCAGGCTTCGAAAGCCTTGCCAGCCCTTGTGATCGGGTGGCACCGCCCACCAGGCGTGTGAAAGAAAGAAGAAAAGAAGAAAAAACCCGGACCGGGCCGCCTGGCCACCCTTTGTGCGGGTGTCCGCTCCCCAGGCACCGAAAGCCTTGCCAGCCCTTGTGATCGGGTGGCACCGCCCACCAGGCGTGTGAAAGAAAGAAGAAAAGAAGAAAAAACCCGGACCGGGCCGCCTGGCCACCCTTTGTGCGGGTGTCCGCTCCCCAGGCACCGAAAGCCTTGCCAGCCCTTGTGATCGGGTGGCACCGCCCACCAGGCGTGTGAAAGAAAGAAGAAAAGAAGAAAAAACCCGGACCGGGCCGCCTGGCCACCCTTTGTGCGGGTGTCCGCTCCCCAGGCTCCGAAAGCCTTGCCAGCCCTTGTGATCGGGTGGCACCGCCCACCAGGCGTGTGAAAGAAAGAAGAAAAGAAGAAAAAACCCGGACCGGGCCGCCTGGCCACCCTTTGTGCGGGTGTCCGCTCCCCAGGCACCGAAAGCCTTGCCAGCCCTTGTGATCGGGTGGCACCGCCCACCAGGCGTGTGAAAGAAAGAAGAAAAGAAGAAAAAACCCGGACCGGGCCGCCTGGCCACCCTTTGTGCGGGTGTCCGCTCCCCAGGCACCGAAAGCCTTGCCAGCCCTTGTGATCGGGTGGCACCGCCCACCAGGCGTGTGAAAGAAAGAAGAAAAGAAGAAAAAACCCGGACCGGGCCGCCTGGCCACCCTTTGTGCGGGTGTCCGCTCCCCAGGCTCCGAAAGCCTTGCCAGCCCTTGTGATCGGGTGGCACCGCCCACCAGGCGTGTGAAAGAAAGAAGAAAAGAAGAAAAAACCCGGACCGGGCCGCCTGGCCACCCTTTGTGCGGGTGTCCGCTCCCCAGGCTCCGAAAGCCTTGCCAGCCCTTGTGATCGGGTGGCACCGCCCACCAGGCGTGTGAAAGAAAGAAGAAAAGAAGAAAAAACCCGGACCGGGCCGCCTGGCCACCCTTTGTGCGGGTGTCCGCTCCCCAGGCACCGAAAGCCTTGCCAGCCCTTGTGATCGGGTGGCACCGCCCACCAGGCGTGTGAAAGAAAGAAGAAAAGAAGAAAAAACCCGGACCGGGCCGCCTGGCCACCCTTTGTGCGGGTGTCCGCTCCCCAGGCTCCGAAAGCCTTGCCAGCCCTTGTGATCGGGTGGCACCGCCCACCAGGCGTGTGAAAGAAAGAAGAAAAGAAGAAAAAACCCGGACCGGGCCGCCTGGCCACCCTTTGTGCGGGTGTCCGCTCCCCAGGCACCGAAAGCCTTGCCAGCCCTTGTGATCGGGTGGCACCGCCCACCAGGCGTGTGAAAGAAAGAAGAAAAGAAGAAAAAACCCGGACCGGGCCGCCTGGCCACCCTTTGTGCGGGTGTCCGCTCCCCAGGCTCCGAAAGCCTTGCCAGCCCTTGTGATCGGGTGGCACCGCCCACCAGGCGTGTGAAAGAAAGAAGAAAAGAAGAAAAAACCCGGACCGGGCCGCCTGGCCACCCTTTGTGCGGGTGTCCGCTCCCCAGGCTCCGAAAGCCTTGCCAGCCCTTGTGATCGGGTGGCACCGCCCACCAGGCGTGTGAAAGAAAGAAGAAAAGAAGAAAAAACCCGGACCCTCCCCAGGCTCCGAAAGCCTTGCCAGCCCTTGTGATCGGGTGGCACCGCCCACCAGGCGTGTGAAAGAAAGAAGAAAAGAAGAAAAAACCCGGACCGGGCCGCCTGGCCACCCTTTGTGCGGGTGTCCGCTCCCCAGGCTCCGAAAGCCTTGCCAGCCCTTGTGATCGGGTGGCACCGCCCACCAGGCGTGTGAAAGAAAGAAGAAAAGAAGAAAAAACCCGGACCGGGCCGCCTGGCCACCCTTTGTGCGGGTGTCCGCTCCCCAGGCTCCGAAAGCCTTGCCAGCCCTTGTGATCGGGTGGCACCGCCCACCAGGCGTGTGAAAGAAAGAAGAAAAGAAGAAAAAACCCGGACCGGGCCGCCTGGCCACCCTTTGTGCGGGTGTCCGCTCCCCAGGCTCCGAAAGCCTTGCCAGCCCTTGTGATCGGGTGGCACCGCCCACCAGGCGTGTGAAAGAAAGAAGAAAAGAAGAAAAAACCCGGACCGGGCCGCCTGGCCACCCTTTGTGCGGGTGTCCGCTCCCCAGGCTCCGAAAGCCTTGCCAGCCCTTGTGATCGGGTGGCACCGCCCACCAGGCGTGTGAAAGAAAGAAGAAAAGAAGAAAAAACCCGGACCGGGCCGCCTGGCCACCCTTTGTGCGGGTGTCCGCTCCCCAGGCTCCGAAAGCCTTGCCAGCCCTTGTGATCGGGTGGCACCGCCCACCAGGCGTGTGAAAGAAAGAAGAAAAGAAGAAAAAACCCGGACCGGGCCGCCTGGCCACCCTTTGTGCGGGTGTCCGCTCCCCAGGCTCCGAAAGCCTTGCCAGCCCTTGTGATCGGGTGGCACCGCCCACCAGGCGTGTGAAAGAAAGAAGAAAAGAAGAAAAAACCCGGACCGGGCCGCCTGGCCACCCTTTGTGCGGGTGTCCGCTCCCCAGGCTCCGAAAGCCTTGCCAGCCCTTGTGATCGGGTGGCACCGCCCACCAGGCGTGTGAAAGAAAGAAGAAAAGAAGAAAAAACCCGGACCGGGCCGCCTGGCCACCCTTTGTGCGGGTGTCCGCTCCCCAGGCTCCGAAAGCCTTGCCAGCCCTTGTGATCGGGTGGCACCGCCCACCAGGCGTGTGAAAGAAAGAAGAAAAGAAGAAAAAACCCGGACCGGGCCGCCTGGCCACCCTTTGTGCGGGTGTCCGCTCCCCAGGCTCCGAAAGCCTTGCCAGCCCTTGTGATCGGGTGGCACCGCCCACCAGGCGTGTGAAAGAAAGAAGAAAAGAAGAAAAAACCCGGACCGGGCCGCCTGGCCACCCTTTGTGCGGGTGTCCGCTCCCCAGGCTCCGAAAGCCTTGCCAGCCCTTGTGATCGGGTGGCACCGCCCACCAGGCGTGTGAAAGAAAGAAGAAAAGAAGAAAAAACCCGGACCGGGCCGCCTGGCCACCCTTTGTGCGGGTGTCCGCTCCCCAGGCACCGAAAGCCTTGCCAGCCCTTGTGATCGGGTGGCACCGCCCACCAGGCGTGTGAAAGAAAGAAGAAAAGAAGAAAAACCCGGACCGGGCCGCCTGGCCACCCTTTGTGCGGGTGTCCGCTCCCCAGGCACCGAAAGCCTTGCCAGCCCTTGTGATCGGGTGGCACCGCCCACCAGGCGTGTGAAAGAAAGAAGAAAAGAAGAAAAAACCCGGACCGGGCCGCCTGGCCACCCTTTGTGCGGGTGTCCGCTCCCCAGGCTCCGAAAGCCTTGCCAGCCCTTGTGATCGGGTGGCACCGCCCACCAGGCGTGTGAAAGAAAGAAGAAAAGAAGAAAAAAGCCGGACCGGGCCGCCTGGCCACCCTTTGTGCGGGTGTCCGCTCCCCAGGCTCCGAAAGCCTTGCCAGCCCTTGTGATCGGGTGGCACCGCCCACCAGGCGTGTGAAAGAAAGAAGAAAAGAAGAAAAAACCCGGACCGGGCCGCCTGGCCACCCTTTGTGCGGGTGTCCGCTCCCCAGGCACCGAAAGCCTTGCCAGCCCTTGTGATCGGGTGGCACCGCCCACCAGGCGTGTGAAAGAAAGAAGAAAAGAAGAAAAAACCCGGACCGGGCCGCCTGGCCACCCTTTGTGCGGGTGTCCGCTCCCCAGGCACCGAAAGCCTTGCCAGCCCTTGTGATCGGGTGGCACCGCCCACCAGGCGTGTGAAAGAAAGAAGAAAAGAAGAAAAAACCCGGACCGGGCCGCCTGGCCACCCTTTGTGCGGGTGTCCGCTCCCCAGGCTCCGAAAGCCTTGCCAGCCCTTGTGATCGGGTGGCACCGCCCACCAGGCGTGTGAAAGAAAGAAGAAAAGAAGAAAAAACCCGGACCGGGCCGCCTGGCCACCCTTTGTGCGGGTGTCCGCTCCCCAGGCTCCGAAAGCCTTGCCAGCCCTTGTGATCGGGTGGCACCGCCCACCAGGCGTGTGAAAGAAAGAAGAAAAGAAGAAAAAACCCGGACCGGGCCGCCTGGCCACCCTTTGTGCGGGTGTCCGCTCCCAGGCTCCGAAAGCCTTGCCAGCCCTTGTGATCGGGTGGCACCGCCCACCAGGCGTGTGAAAGAAAGAAGAAAAGAAGAAAAAACCCGGACCGGGCCGCCTGGCCACCCTTTGTGCGGGTGTCCGCTCCCCAGGCACCGAAAGCCTTGCCAGCCCTTGTGATCGGGTGGCACCGCCCACCAGGCGTGTGAAAGAAAGAAGAAAAGAAGAAAAAACCCGGACCGGGCCGCCTGGCCACCCTTTGTGCGGGTGTCCGCTCCCCAGGCACCGAAAGCCTTGCCAGCCCTTGTGATCGGGTGGCACCGCCCACCAGGCGTGTGAAAGAAAGAAGAAAAGAAGAAAAAACCCGGACCGGGCCGCCTGGCCACCCTTTGTGCGGGTGTCCGCTCCCCAGGCTCCGAAAGCCTTGCCAGCCCTTGTGATCGGGTGGCACCGCCCACCAGGCGTGTGAAAGAAAGAAGAAAAGAAGAAAAAACCCGGACCGGGCCGCCTGGCCACCCTTTGTGCGGGTGTCCGCTCCCCAGGCTCCGAAAGCCTTGCCAGCCCTTGTGATCGGGTGGCACCGCCCACCAGGCGTGTGAAAGAAAGAAGAAAAGAAGAAAAAACCCGGACCGGGCCGCCTGGCCACCCTTTGTGCGGGTGTCCGCTCCCCAGGCTCCGAAAGCCTTGCCAGCCCTTGTGATCGGGTGGCACCGCCCACCAGGCGTGTGAAAGAAAGAAGAAAAGAAGAAAAAACCCGGACCGGGCCGCCTGGCCACCCTTTGTGCGGGTGTCCGCTCCCCAGGCACCGAAAGCCTTGCCAGCCCTTGTGATCGGGTGGCACCGCCCACCAGGCGTGTGAAAGAAAGAAGAAAAGAAGAAAAAACCCGGACCGGGCCGCCTGGCCACCCTTTGTGCGGGTGTCCGCTCCCCAGGCTCCGAAAGCCTTGCCAGCCCTTGTGATCGGGTGGCACCGCCCACCAGGCGTGTGAAAGAAAGAAGAAAAGAAGAAAAAACCCGGACCGGGCCGCCTGGCCACCCTTTGTGCGGGTGTCCGCTCCCCAGGCTCCGAAAGCCTTGCCAGCCCTTGTGATCGGGTGGCACCGCCCACCAGGCGTGTGAAAGAAAGAAGAAAAGAAGAAAAAACCCGGACCGGGCCGCCTGGCCACCCTTTGTGCGGGTGTCCGCTCCCCAGGCACCGAAAGCCTTGCCAGCCCTTGTGATCGGGTGGCACCGCCCACCAGGCGTGTGAAAGAAAGAAGAAAAGAAGAAAAAACCCGGACCGGGCCGCCTGGCCACCCTTTGTGCGGGTGTCCGCTCCCCAGGCACCGAAAGCCTTGCCAGCCCTTGTGATCGGGTGGCACCGCCCACCAGGCGTGTGAAAGAAAGAAGAAAAGAAGAAAAAACCCGGACCGGGCCGCCTGGCCACCCTTTGTGCGGGTGTCCGCTCCCCAGGCTCCGAAAGCCTTGCCAGCCCTTGTGATCGGGTGGCACCGCCCACCAGGCGTGTGAAAGAAAGAAGAAAAGAAGAAAAAACCCGGACCGGGCCGCCTGGCCACCCTTTGTGCGGGTGTCCGCTCCCCAGGCTCCGAAAGCCTTGCCAGCCCTTGTGATCGGGTGGCACCGCCCACCAGGCGTGTGAAAGAAAGAAGAAAAGAAGAAAAACCCGGACCGGGCCGCCTGGCCACCCTTTGTGCGGGTGTCCGCTCCCCAGGCTCCGAAAGCCTTGCCAGCCCTTGTGATCGGGTGGCACCGCCCACCAGGCGTGTGAAAGAAAGAAGAAAAGAAGAAAAAACCCGGACCGGGCCGCCTGGCCACCCTTTGTGCGGGTGTCCGCTCCCCAGGCTCCGAAAGCCTTGCCAGCCCTTGTGATCGGGTGGCACCGCCCACCAGGCGTGTGAAAGAAAGAAGAAAAGAAGAAAAAACCCGGACCGGGCCGCCTGGCCACCCTTTGTGCGGGTGTCCGCTCCCCAGGCTCCGAAAGCCTTGCCAGCCCTTGTGATCGGGTGGCACCGCCCACCAGGCGTGTGAAAGAAAGAAGAAAAGAAGAAAAAACCCGGACCGGGCCGCCTGGCCACCCTTTGTGCGGGTGTCCGCTCCCCAGGCTCCGAAAGCCTTGCCAGCCCTTGTGATCGGGTGGCACCGCCCACCAGGCGTGTGAAAGAAAGAAGAAAAGAAGAAAAAACCCGGACCGGGCCGCCTGGCCACCCTTTGTGCGGGTGTCCGCTCCCCAGGCTCCGAAAGCCTTGCCAGCCCTTGTGATCGGGTGGCACCGCCCACCAGGCGTGTGAAAGAAAGAAGAAAAGAAGAAAAACCGGACCGGGCCGCCTGGCCACCCTTTGTGCGGGTGTCCGCTCCCCAGGCACCGAAAGCCTTGCCAGCCCTTGTGATCGGGTGGCACCGCCCACCAGGCGTGTGAAAGAAAGAAGAAAAGAAGAAAAAACCCGGACCGGGCCGCCTGGCCAACCTTTGTGCGGGTGTCCGCTCCCAGGCACCGAAAGCCTTGCCAGCCCTTGTGATCGGGTGGCACCGCCCACCAGGCGTGTGAAAGAAAGAAGAAAAGAAGAAAAAAGCCAGACCGGGCCGCCTGGCCACCCTTTGTGCGGGTGTCCGCTCCCCAGGCTCCGAAAGCCTTGCCAGCCCTTGTGATCGG
>NW_027490053.1:0-78735 GCF_041146795.1 Maylandia zebra
AGAGAGATGGAGCACGAGCAAGACAGCTTTTGCAGACTCTCCAGAAATATACAAGTCCTTACCAACTGCTCTGCAACCCAGTGTTTCTGGTCCCCTCACTAACATCGCTTTTGAGATATTTTTTATGAACCACCAAAAAGCAATTTTACCCCACAGTACAGAAGACTGGGTCTGAGGGCAGCAGCGGGGACAAATGATTGAAGCGACGGACATTTCATGGCTGGTCTTGCATAATCGTGAGTTATTATGTCATATGGTGATAAGTACATAGTTTTGCAAGAGGCATACAAGCACTGTGGAAAAAGTAATCATAAAACTGTTTTTGTGAACACCCTACGTTATGCTTTAAAAAATGTGATACATGTAATGTGATCATCAAAGAACATGATTTAAAAAAAAAAAACTTTTATTCTTATTCTTTAAAGTATGTCAGATTATCTTAAAACACTTATTTGTATGTTATAATGTTTTTCTTACACCATGTGTAATTTTTATAGACACCTTATTCATTGTATCAATGTGTAATTATGTATCTTTGATAAATAAATAAAATATTTAATCTTGTATTTGTGTACTTTCTGGTGATTCAATAAAAAATTAGTCACATATCGCTCTGATAAACACAGATGGCTGAAAGAAATGTTTGATGGAACAAAGGAAACAAGTGTCTTGCTGCTAAACTTTTAAGTCACCATGGTTTAAATGAGAAAGTCTGTATGTAAAACATGAAAACTCCATATCAGTGATATCTACAAAGGTGTACTCATTTCTTTGTAATGGTACTTTACTGTTCCAATGAAACAAAAAGAAAATCTCATTTTTAAAGTACATTTTTCGGCCACCCTGACCTATTTTCAGGGGCAAGAATGTTGATGTTAGACTGTGTTTTAAATCAGGTTGTGATCTTAAACTAACTATCACAGCACTGATTTCAGTTGTAATGTCAATTAGAATCCCAATTTGGCTTTTCTCCAGTCAGTGTTATGGTGAAATTTAACTTGTTCTTTTGTGTAATTGCACATGGCCCAGCAAAGGACCCCTTAGTAAGCTGTACAGCATAAGTTTTCAATTCACTTTTGTCAGAAAACTTCACAGTATGAGAAGTTACAGCACAGTTTCTCCAAACGTGTGGTTCTTTTTCAGCCAGCGTGCTTTTAGAGCATCTACATTAGCTCATGTAGTAAAAGTACAATCAGTAAGTGTACTTTAACATTTGAGATTCCGAGTCACTCTTGCTTAGATCATGTGAACTATATCATGAACCTTTTTTTGTATAATGCATTAAACGTGTTCAAATCAGTTTATTTTCAATTTATTTTAACTAATCTAGAGACAAGCAACTCCTTTTTAGCTTCTGTTATGTATTTACCTCTCACACCTTAATCTAGATGTTAGTGTTCTCAGAGTTAACATGTCTCATGTTGCCATGTTGTATTTCTAATACCCAGCCTCAGTGTTCGCCCTGTTGACCCTCAAATCCAAACACCAATGATCTAGATATTCACAAAATTCATAAGGAGATTCTTAAGGTCTTAAGTTTTGTTGTTTTTATGTTTTACAAAAAAAAAAAACTTCACATTTTTTATATTTTTAAACGAAAGTGACATGCAAGGATATTTTTCTTTAGTGATGTTGCTTCAGCAATCTCAAATACTAATTATTCTGGGAATTTTTATGGTCAAACTATGTGATTTTCCAAATGTGTGTGTGTGGAGTAAAATGACCTTGTTCTTATGATGTTGTCACCGTGAATCATTTAGGATTAACAACACAAATTGTATCGATAGCAGAAACAGTCTTATAACTTATAATTCTCACACGTTACCGCTAGTTTTACAAACGCAGTCTTCTTCAGCTCTGTTTATGTAGCTTTTATGAAACTGATTTTCCATAGTACAAGTAGAATTTAATTTTTCTTTGCTCTCCAGTATAATTGCAATAATTTGCAGGCTTTTTACTGAAACTCTCACAATGCAACACTCAATGCTCAGAGCTTCATATATCAACAGCTCTGAAAATATCTTCTTTTTTAAAGTAATGTAGGACAGGATCTCTCACTCTCTGTGTCTCAAAAAAACCCAACTAAACTGGCAATCACCACTAAACAAATGAAAGTAGTTTATGGCTTTTTTATCAGCTGCATTTCTTTCATTTATGTATTGATCCCATTGTTTATTGGTAATGCTTTTAGGTCACTGTTTTAGCATGTCTGCCTCACACTCCATTTAAACAGTTTAACAGATAGTGGGGTCTGGTAAGGAAGTTGGGGGGAAGCAGACAACTCCACAGGAAGAGTCTTTTTGTCTTTTCTCCACTGTAAAAGATAGCAAGGCAGTGTGAAACTTTCTTTGCGGGAAAGACAAAACTGAGAGCCATGCTAGGCTCAGTGAGAGACTCTGCTCACCCTCTGCCCCAGCGATGGCAGTCCCTCACCAAGCTCGATTTCTGTTCTTTGTCTTGATTAAAGAATGTTAGCTACCGCTCATCGCTTGTCTGCAGGCTTTATTAAACGGAAAACTTCCACAACAACCTCTAAACAGTGGTTTATGGCTTTTTGTCACCTCCAACACCATGTAACTCTTCGATGTTAGATTCTTTTACCAGTCAGTGTTGTTAGCCCCAACCCCCAGGCTCCAGGTGTCTGAGCTCTAACCCTGGCTGCCAAATGTCCCCCTGAGGCCTTTGTGCCTTTTACCACCAGACTAAGTTTGTAGTCCTATCTACTAATATTATTTTATTTTTTTATTATAGCACAAGGTTCAGTTAGGTTACTACTTTGACTTCCTCAATTTGAGCACATTTCAGACCCGATACTTTATCAAGCTTTTACTCGAGTGTTTTTGACACTAGCAGCTGTACTTCTACTTAAGTGAAAATTGCCTGCAATTTTGCCACCTCAGTTGCCACTTTTCTGGAGTTTGTACACTTTTTATATTGAAACGTTCAACGTTTTACGTGTTATCCTTGATCACAGTTCTAAACAAGTTAACTTTCTTCACTTCAAAGTAACCCAAAAAAAGAAACTATATGTCCAGTTCTCTTTACTCCAAACCTGGTTTAAGGCTATGCTGTTGTTGTGATATGGCCATACAAATAATATTAAGTTTAATTAATCTTAAAAAAAAATGGCTGCTTCATGGCTACCTGTTCAGAGAATTTGCAGACTTTTATGGAAACTGTCACAATGTAACACTCTCACTGTCAAAACATGGTTGATCCATGTTTCTATGAACACTGATTAATATATCAACAGCTCTGAAAATCCTTTTTTTTTTTAAAGTAAAGCAGAACAGGATCTCTGTATCTCTAAAAATCCCAACAAAACTGGCAATCACCTCTAAACAAATGGAAGTAGTTTATGGATCTTTATCACCTGCAACACCATGTAACACCTAGATGTTAGACTCTTTTACCATCACATTTGCAAGGGTTTATGTGTTATCCTTGATCACAGTTCTAAATAAGTTAACTTTGCTTGACATAAAAGTAGCCCAAAGAAGACAAATATATGTCCAGTTCTTTTTTACTCCAAACCTACTGATCGGAAAACATTATGTGATGCTGGAAGTTTTCATCCTATCCATCTGCAAAACAAGTTTACCTGTAAGCCAACACATTAGACGTAAGCAAATTTGTGAAATTCCTGAACAATGTGCTTTGTGGAGTAGCAGTAGTACTAGAACTAGTACTAGTAGTCCTAGTATTCTGCAGCAACCAGGCTTCAAGAGGGATCACTCTTCTGGCTTTCAAATGGTGAAAACATGTCACAGTCTTAACCGCAAATCAGAAATGTTGGTAAATTTAAAAAGGAATTTAAACGTCAGCTTTGACATAGACACAGACTTTATTAATGCCACACTCAGGAAATTCACATGTTACACATGATTTAGCTCACCTGCTAAATCCCCAGAGCAATAACCCCATCAGCATCATTAGCCTGAGTGTTGATCCTCCAGGTGAGTGAGTGGAGTTGAGTGTGTGTGTGTGTGTGTGTGTGTGTGTGTGTGTGTGTGTGTGTGTGTGTGTGTGATCAGAGGTGAAGCTGCTTTCTGCAAAGTCTCATCAACAACATCTTTAGAAACAAACATCAACAACCAGGAAGAGTCTAAAAGCACTAAATATGAAACAGACCATTTACCATACCCAACACTGAGCTCCTGCACAGTCAGATGGAGTGAAACATAATGTCCCAGTGGTGTTCTGTTGGATTTAGCAGGTGAGCGTTGTTGCCAGTCAAAACCTTTTTGGAAACTCTTTACAAGAATCAATGTAATTATTTGTTTTACTTGAATCAAATGTATTGGTTTATATACCTGAAATAAAACTTTTTTTTGGAAACCCGTTACATCAAATAAAACTTTCTTGGAAAAGCATTGCAAGAATCAATCGAGTTATTTGTTTTACCCCATTCAAATCTATTGGTTTCATTACATCAAATTAAATAATTTTGGAAACCCCGTTACATCAAATAAAACTTTCTTGGAAAAACTTTACAAGAATCAATGTAATTATTTGTTTTACTTGAATCAAATGTAATGGTTTATATACCTGAAATAAAACTTTTTTGGAAACCCTGTACATTAAGTAAAAGGTTTTTGATCTTGTAAGTTCTGGCTTTAATATTTTCAGCTGATAAAGTGAACTTCATACAAACTCTGTGTTAGAAAAATCAAACTGTGTCTCGTGCGGGTGTATTGTGACTGCTCCATCACAATGTATAATTTGACTTGTGAGGTACACACAACAAGGCCAACAAGAAAAAGTGAATTAGAGATTCATTACAAAATACAAAAAATAAAAATAAATAGTGCACAAATTTAAAACAAGCAAAACACCTATGCAAGAGTAACTACTAATGATTTACAAATACTTGTCATATACAACCAATACACTCAGAGAATTTTACCATATCAGTATAAAGCTCTCTGTAATTCCTGGACAGTTCGTGAAATAATTTAAAATTAAATCTGCACTTCAGTTAACTATTCTTTTTTAACAACAGGTTTATGTCTTAGATCTACGGATACAGCTAAAACACTCTGCTTGTATAATGCTGTATTCTCTCCCAGCTTATCCTTTTCTCACAACAGGGTGATTCCCAAAGTACGAGTCAATAAAACAATCACTCTAAAAACCAGAACAGAAAGATAAAGTTGCAAAATAAAAGATTAAGGATTGTGTTTTTATAGCATGTAGTAAACTATCCCATTTTTCTAACACAGAGTTTGTATGAAGTTCACTTTATCAGCTGAAAATATTAAAGCCAGAACTTACAAGATCAAAAACCTTTTACTTAATGTACAGGGTTTCCAAAAAAGTTTTATTTCAGGTATATAAACCATTACATTTGATTCAAGTAAAACAAATAATTACATTGATTCTTGTAAAGTTTTTCCAAGAAAGTTTTATTTGATGTAACGGGGTTTCCAAAATTATTTAATTTGATGTAATGAAACCAATAGATTTGAATGGGGTAAAACAAATAACTCGATTGATTCTTGCAATGCTTTTCCAAGAAAGTTTTATTTGATGTAACGGGTTTCCAAAAAAAAGTTTTATTTCAGGTATATAAACCAATACATTTGATTCAAGTAAAACAAATAATTACATTGATTCTTGTAAAGAGTTTCCAAAAAGGTTTTGACTGGCAACAACGCTCACCTGCTAAATCCAACAGAACACCACTGGGACATTATGTTTCACTCCATCTGACTGTGCAGGAGCTCAGTGTTGGGTATGGTAAATGGTCTGTTTCATATTTAGTGCTTTTAGACTCTTCCTGGTTGTTGATGTTTGTTTCTAAAGATGTTGTTGATGAGACTTTGCAGAAAGCAGCTTCACCTCTGATCACACACACACACACACACACACACACACACACACACACACACTCAACTCCACTCACTCACCTGGAGGATCAACACTCAGGCTAATGATGCTGATGGGGTTATTGCTCTGGGGATTTAGCAGGTGAGCTAAATCATGTGTAACATGTGAATTTCCTGAGTGTGGCATTAATAAAGTCTGTGTCTATGTCAAAGCTGACGTTTAAATTCCTTTTTAAATTTACCAACATTTCTGATTTGCGGTTAAGACTGTGACATGTTTTCACCATTTGAAAGCCAGAAGAGTGATCCCTCTTGAAGCCTGGTTGCTGCAGAATACTAGGACTACTAGTACTAGTTCTAGTACTACTGCTACTCCACAAAGCACATTGTTCAGGAATTTCACAAATTTGCTTACGTCTAATGTGTTGGCTTACAGGTAAACTTGTTTTGCAGATGGATAGGATGAAAACTTCCAGCATCACATAATGTTTTCCGATCAGTAGGTTTGGAGTAAAAAAGAACTGGACATATATTTGTCTTCTTTGGGCTACTTTTATGTCAAGCAAAGTTAACTTATTTAGAACTGTGATCAAGGATAACACATAAACCCTTGCAAATGTGATGGTAAAAGAGTCTAACATCTAGGTGTTACATGGTGTTGCAGGTGATAAAGATCCATAAACTACTTCCATTTGTTTAGAGGTGATTGCCAGTTTTGTTGGGATTTTTAGAGATACAGAGATCCTGTTCTGCTTTACTTTAAAAAAAAAAGGATTTTCAGAGCTGTTGATATATTAATCAGTGTTCATAGAAACATGGATCAACCATGTTTTGACAGTGAGAGTGTTACATTGTGACAGTTTCCATAAAAGTCTGCAAATTCTCTGAACAGGTAGCCATGAAGCAGCCATTTTTTTTTAAGATTAATTAAACTTAATATTATTTGTATGGCCATATCACAACAACAGCATAGCCTTAAACCAGGTTTGGAGTAAAGAGAACTGGACATATAGTTTCTTTTTTTGGGTTACTTTGAAGTGAAGAAAGTTAACTTGTTTAGAACTGTGATCAAGGATAACACGTAAAACGTTGAACGTTTCAATATAAAAAGTGTACAAACTCCAGAAAAGTGGCAACTGAGGTGGCAAAATTGCAGGCAATTTTCACTTAAGTAGAAGTACAGCTGCTAGTGTCAAAAACACTCGAGTAAAAGCTTGATAAAGTATCGGGTCTGAAATGTGCTCAAATTGAGGAAGTCAAAGTAGTAACCTAACTGAACCTTGTGCTATAATAAAAAAATAAAATAATATTAGTAGATAGGACTACAAACTTAGTCTGGTGGTAAAAGGCACAAAGGCCTCAGGGGGACATTTGGCAGCCAGGGTTAGAGCTCAGACACCTGGAGCCTGGGGGTTGGGGCTAACAACACTGACTGGTAAAAGAATCTAACATCGAAGAGTTACATGGTGTTGGAGGTGACAAAAAGCCATAAACCACTGTTTAGAGGTTGTTGTGGAAGTTTTCCGTTTAATAAAGCCTGCAGACAAGCGATGAGCGGTAGCTAACATTCTTTAATCAAGACAAAGAACAGAAATCGAGCTTGGTGAGGGACTGCCATCGCTGGGGCAGAGGGTGAGCAGAGTCTCTCACTGAGCCTAGCATGGCTCTCAGTTTTGTCTTTCCCGCAAAGAAAGTTTCACACTGCCTTGCTATCTTTTACAGTGGAGAAAAGACAAAAAGACTCTTCCTGTGGAGTTGTCTGCTTCCCCCCAACTTCCTTACCAGACCCCACTATCTGTTAAACTGTTTAAATGGAGTGTGAGGCAGACATGCTAAAACAGCGACCTAAAAGCATTACCAATAAACAATGGGATCAATACATAAATGAAAGAAATGCAGCTGATAAAAAAGCCATAAACTACTTTCATTTGTTTAGTGGTGATTGCCAGTTTAGTTGGGTTTTTTTGAGACACAGAGAGTGAGAGATCCTGTCCTACATTACTTTAAAAAAGAAGATATTTTCAGAGCTGTTGATATATGAAGCTCTGAGCATTGAGTGTTGCATTGTGAGAGTTTCAGTAAAAAGCCTGCAAATTATTGCAATTATACTGGAGAGCAAAGAAAAATTAAATTCTACTTGTACTATGGAAAATCAGTTTCATAAAAGCTACATAAACAGAGCTGAAGAAGACTGCGTTTGTAAAACTAGCGGTAACGTGTGAGAATTATAAGTTATAAGACTGTTTCTGCTATCGATACAATTTGTGTTGTTAATCCTAAATGATTCACGGTGACAACATCATAAGAACAAGGTCATTTTACTCCACACACACACATTTGGAAAATCACATAGTTTGACCATAAAAATTCCCAGAATAATTAGTATTTGAGATTGCTGAAGCAACATCACTAAAGAAAAATATCCTTGCATGTCACTTTCGTTTAAAAATATAAAAAATGTGAAGTTTTTTTTTTTTGTAAAACATAAAAACAACAAAACTTAAGACCTTAAGAATCTCCTTATGAATTTTGTGAATATCTAGATCATTGGTGTTTGGATTTGAGGGTCAACAGGGCGAACACTGAGGCTGGGTATTAGAAATACAACATGGCAACATGAGACATGTTAACTCTGAGAACACTAACATCTAGATTAAGGTGTGAGAGGTAAATACATAACAGAAGCTAAAAAGGAGTTGCTTGTCTCTAGATTAGTTAAAATAAATTGAAAATAAACTGATTTGAACACGTTTAATGCATTATACAAAAAAAGGTTCATGATATAGTTCACATGATCTAAGCAAGAGTGACTCGGAATCTCAAATGTTAAAGTACACTTACTGATTGTACTTTTACTACATGAGCTAATGTAGATGCTCTAAAAGCACGCTGGCTGAAAAAGAACCACACGTTTGGAGAAACTGTGCTGTAACTTCTCATACTGTGAAGTTTTCTGACAAAAGTGAATTGAAAACTTATGCTGTACAGCTTACTAAGGGGTCCTTTGCTGGGCCATGTGCAATTACACAAAAGAACAAGTTAAATTTCACCATAACACTGACTGGAGAAAAGCCAAATTGGGATTCTAATTGACATTACAACTGAAATCAGTGCTGTGATAGTTAGTTTAAGATCACAACCTGATTTAAAACACAGTCTAACATCAACATTCTTGCCCCTGAAAATAGGTCAGGGTGGCCGAAAAATGTACTTTAAAAATGAGATTTTCTTTTTGTTTCATTGGAACAGTAAAGTACCATTACAAAGAAATGAGTACACCTTTGTAGATATCACTGATATGGAGTTTTTCATGTTTTACATACAGACTTTCTCATTTAAACCATGGTGACTTAAAAGTTTAGCAGCAAGACACTTGTTTCCTTTGTTCCATCAAACATTTCTTTCAGCCATCTGTGTTTATCAGAGCGATATGTGACTAATTTTTTATTGAATCACCAGAAAGTACACAAATACAAGATTAAATATTTTATTTATTTATCAAAGATACATAATTACACATTGATACAATGAATAAGGTGTCTATAAAAATTACACATGGTGTAAGAAAAACATTATAACATACAAATAAGTGTTTTAAGATAATCTGACATACTTTAAAAGAATAAGAATAAAAGTTTTTTTTTTTTAAATCATGTTCTTTGATGATCACATTACATGTATCACATTTTTTAAAGCATAACGTAGGGTGTTCACAAAAACAGTTTTATGATTACTTTTTCCACAGTGCTTGTATGCCTCTTGCAAAACTATGTACTTATCACCATATGACATAATAACTCACGATTATGCAAGACCAGCCATGAAATGTCCGTCGCTTCAATCATTTGTCCCCGCTGCTGCCCTCAGACCCAGTCTTCTGTACTGTGGGGTAAAATTGCTTTTTTGGTGGTTCATAAAAAATATCTCAAAAAGCGATGTTAGTGAGGGGACCAGAAACACTGGGTTGCAGAGCAGTTGGTAAGGACTTGTATATTTCTGGAGAGTCTGCAAAAGCTGTCTTGCTCGTGCTCCTGATTGGATATGTGGAGCCCGGCTCTGATATCTCACTGGTGGCAGCTAAAGGTAGGCATGCCTTGGAGGCGGAGTTGGTCTCGGGCGCAATCTTTCAAACGAGCCTCACGGCATTTCAGGCAACCTCAGGCCGGAAACAACATCCGGTCACTCGCGGTCAAAATCCACGCAGAGCTGGTGTTTCACAGGGATCAGGTTAACACATCTGGGTCTAAAAAATAAAGGTGTCCAAGTCAGAGATATCTAGAAAGTTTGATAAAAATGAAAAAAGAGGGTTAATGTTTTGTTTTTCTTGTACAATTAGCTGTTAAGAAGGGGAACAAGAATGAACCAAACCTACCAATTCGATCGAGAGACTCAAAAAAAGAGGAGTTGAGCAGGTTTATCTCAGAGTCTGAAAAGAAATAACATCGAGTATTTACAAACGGGGAAAAAACAGTAAAAATATAAACATTATATGAACAAGAGTGAGAAAAAATGAGGTACCTGATGAGGCCATGATCGCTGCTATAGTTTAACTTACAAACGCACTTTTTAGCTCTGAGTGTTAGAGGGGAGCTTATATATGTTTTAAAAAGTGTATTCCAAGTGTTACAGAGCCTATTTGCATGGCTTTTTTGAAGATGAAAGGATTGACAGAATGGTAAAAAGGAAAATGCGAAAATGTAGTTAGAGAGCAAGATTAACACTTACCGAGTGATATACACATAGGGCACGCGAAGGTAGTTGTTGATCCCTGGTTTCATGGCTGTTGAGCTCGCAAGCAGTCTGAGCGGCGCCAGTTGTTGATACGTCTGAAGTCAGATCTCTTCTGGGGTTCGAAGATAGTCTTAACATCAGCGGGAGATCGTAAAATCAGAGCTGGAGCGGATTGGCTAACCGGGGTGCGAATGGAGCGGTGCAAGGGTTATGTGATTGGCAGCGGGGCGCAGTGAGGCGGAGTTGGTCTAAGGGGGGAATTTTCAAACGAGGTAAGCAGCGCATTCGGGACCAGAGCGGGGAGCGAACAAGCAGGAAAAAATTGTGCTCTGGAAGCTGTTGCGGTATCGGTGCGATTAAGAGCGAGGTAGAACTTAGACTCTGCGTAGAATTTTAGAGGTAGCTAGCAAGAGGCAAGTTTTTGAAGAAAAAAGAGTAAGGAGCTTTCCCAATGTTTTTGGATTATAGCGCTTTTTTTTTTATTTTGGGAATAGAGGGGTAGCTAACAAGTTATTCTAGGGGTTTTGGAGAAATCGCGGAGAAATTTTTAAAAGGAGTTTTGGCTTTGTTTGGCTGAGCATGAAGGGAGCCGCGGGGCGCTGAATTTGAGAAAAAAAGACTAAGGATTTTTTCAGGATTTTCCCTGTTATCGAATATAAGGTTTTGGGAATAGAGGGGGTACCCTAACAAGTTATTGTAGGGTTTTGGAGAAATAGCGGAGGGTTTTTTAAGGAGTTTTCCCTGCTTATGTATCTAAGGAGGGTTAGGGGATCGCGAATTTTTTCTGAGTATGAGTTTTATTCTAAATCTACAAATGCATATAAATCGAAATAAAGTTTTCCCCCAAGGCATGCAGCATGTGTTTGTGGCCATACTGAACGTTACAAAAGCACAAGTTTAACTAAACAATTTTAATATGGTTTAATACATTTTTAAACACATGAGCACGGAGCCCGAGAGAGCACGGTCCGGAGACACGGGCGCGCCCCCGCGCGCCCAGACACACAGCCTCGGGCGCGCGCGGGCGCGCGCACACACTGACCCACCACCAGATGGCGTTTTTTGAGCATAAAAAAATAAATAAATTTTTTAATTGCTTAAAGAAATAAAAGAATGCTATTTTGATATATAAGAAACTTTCTAAATAATCAATTATATTTTTATGAATATCATATTTTTATGAATATCATATTTTTATGAATATCATATTTTTATGAATATCATATTTTTATTATTTAATTACTTGCTACTTCCGGACTTCCGGAGCTAATTTAATTAGGGGCTAATTTAATTAGGGGATAATTTAATTACTTCCTACTTCCGGACTTCCGGAGCTCATGAATAATTAATGAGCTCCGGAAGTAACCTGTCACTTTTTTTGACGAGAGGGGTATAATATCACTCTCTTGTAACTTTTGATAGAAGACTCGGATACACATGTTTATGGCTTTATCTTATAGAACTCAAGGTCTCCGTGCTGGGAAAACAGGTTTTGCAGCTGTTTGAGCTAAGATTTCCAAGTTATTCACATAATGAAAACCTATACTTTGTTTCGGTCGAGTTCCCCATTCAAATGCATGTAACAGTGAGAAACGCACTGTCTTGGCGAAAGAAAGCGTTTTTGTACAACTTCATATAAATAGCTGTAACTTTTGATAGAAGATTCAGACAAACATGTTTATGGCTTTATCTTATAGAACTCAAGGTCTCCGTGCTGGGAAAACAGGTTTTGCAGCTGTTTGAGCTAAGATTTCCAAGTTATTCACATAAAGAAAACCTATACTTTGTTTCGGTCGAGTTCCCCATTCAAATGCATGTAACAGTCAGAAACGCACTGTCTTGGCGAAAAAAAGCGTTTTTGTACAACTTCATATAAATAGCTGTAACTTTTGATAGAAGACTCGGATACACATGTTTATGGCTTTATCTTATAGAACTCAAGGTCTCCGTGTTGGGAAAACAGGTTTTGCAGCTGTTTGAGCTAAGATTTCCAAGTTATTCACATAATGAAAACCTATACTTTGTTTCGGTCGAGTTCCCCATTCAAATGCATGTAACAGTGAGAAACGCACTGTCTTGGCGAAAGAAAGCGTTTTTGTACAACTTCATATAAATAGCTGTAACTTTTGATAGAAGACTCGGATACACATGTTTATGGCTTTATCTTATAGAACTCAAGGTCTCCGTGCTGGGCAAACAGGTTTTGAAGCTGTTTGAGCTAAGATTTCCAAGTTATTCACATAATGAAAACCTATACTTTGTTTCGGTCGAGTTCCCCATTCAAATGCATGTAACAGTGAGAAACGCACTGTCTTGGCAAAAGAAAGCGTTTTTGTACAACTTCATATAAATAGCTGTAACTTTTGATAGAAGACTCGGATACACATGTTTATGGCTTTATCTTATAGAACTCAAGGTCTCCGTGCTGGGCAAACAGGTTTTGCAGCTGTTTGAGCTAAGATTTCCAAGTTATTCACATAATGAAAACCTATACTTTGTTTCGGTCGAGTTCCCCATTCAAATGCATGTAACAGTGAGAAACGCACTGTCTTGGCGAAAGAAAACGTTTTTGTACAACTTCATAGAAATAGCTGTAACCTTTGATAGAAGACTCAGACAAACATGTTTATGGCTTTATCTTATAGAACTCAAGGTCTCCGTGCTGGGAAAATAGGTTTTGAAGCTGTTTGAGCTAAGATTTCCAAGTTATTCACATAATGAAAACCTATACTTTGTTTCGGTCGAGTTCCCCATTCAAATGCATGTAACAGTGAGAAACGCACTGTCTTGGCGAAAGAAAACGTTTTTGTACAACTTCATATAAATAGCTGTAACTTTTGATAGAAGACTCAGACAAACATGTTTATGGCTTTATCTTATAGAACTCAAGGTTCCCGTGCTGGGAAAACAGGTTTTGCAGCTGTTTGAGCTAAGATTTCCAAGTTATTCACATAATGAAAACCTATACTTTGTTTCGGTCGAGTTCCCCATTCAAATGCATGTAACAGTGAGAAACGCACTGTCTTGGCGAAAGAAAGCGTTTTTGTACAACTTCATATAAATAGCTGTAACTTTTGATAGAAGACTCAGACAAACATGTTTATGGCTTTATCTTATAGAACTCAAGGTCTCCGTGCTGGGAAAACAGGTTTTGCAGCTGTTTGAGCTAAGATTTCCAAGTTATTCACATAATGAAAACTTATACTTTGTTTCGGTCGAGTTCCCCATTCAAATGCATGTAACAGTGAGAAACGCACTGTCTTGGCGAAAGAAAGCGTTTTTGTACAACTTCATATAAATAGCTGTAACTTTTGATAGAAGACTCGGATACACATGTTTATGGCTTTATCTTATAGAACTCAAGGTCTCCGTGCTGGGCAAACAGGTTTTGCAGCTGTTTGAGCTAAGATTTCCAAGTTATTCACATAATGAAAACCTATACTTTGTTTCGGTCGAGTTCCCCATTCAAATGCATGTAACAGTGAGAAACGCACTGTCTTGGCGAAAGAAAACGTTTTTGTACAACTTCATATAAATAGCTGTAACTTTTGATAGAAGACTCAGACAAACATGTTTATGGCTTTATCTTATAGAACTCAAGGTTCCTGTGCTGGGAAAACAGGTTTTGCAGCTGTTTGAGCTAAGATTTCCAAGTTATTCACATAATGAAAACCTATACTTTGTTTCGGTCGAGTTCCCCATTTAAATGCATGTAACAGTGAGAAACGCACTGTCTTGGCGAAAGAAAGCGTTTTTGTACAACTTCATATAAATAGCTGTAACTTTTGATAGAAGACTCAGACAAACATGTTTATGGCTTTATCTTATAGAACTCAAGGTTCCCGTGCTGGGAAAACAGGTTTTGCAGCTGTTTGAGCTAAGATTTCCAAGTTATTCACATAATGAAAACTTATACTTTGTTTCGGTCGAGTTCCCCATTCAAATGCATGTAACAGTGAGAAACGCACTGTCTTGGCGAAAGAAAGCGTTTTTGTACAACTTCATATAAATAGCTGTAACTTTTGATAGAAGATTCAGACAAACATGTTTATGGCTTTATCTTATAGAACTCAAGGTCTCCGTGCTGGGAAAACAGGTTTTGCAGCTGTTTGAGCTAAGATTTCCAAGTTATTCACATAAAGAAAACCTATACTTTGTTTCGGTCGAGTTCCCCATTCAAATGCATGTAACAGTCAGAAACGCACTGTCTTGGCGAAAAAAAGCGTTTTTGTACAACTTCATATAAATAGCTGTAACTTTTGATAGAAGACTCGGATACACATGTTTATGGCTTTATCTTATAGAACTCAAGGTCTCCGTGTTGGGAAAACAGGTTTTGCAGCTGTTTGAGCTAAGATTTCCAAGTTATTCACATAATGAAAACCTATACTTTGTTTCGGTCGAGTTCCCCATTCAAATGCATGTAACAGTGAGAAACGCACTGTCTTGGCGAAAGAAAGCGTTTTTGTACAACTTCATATAAATAGCTGTAACTTTTGATAGAAGACTCGGATACACATGTTTATGGCTTTATCTTATAGAACTCAAGGTCTCCGTGCTGGGCAAACAGGTTTTGAAGCTGTTTGAGCTAAGATTTCCAAGTTATTCACATAATGAAAACCTATACTTTGTTTCGGTCGAGTTCCCCATTCAAATGCATGTAACAGTGAGAAACGCACTGTCTTGGCAAAAGAAAGCGTTTTTGTACAACTTCATATAAATAGCTGTAACTTTTGATAGAAGACTCGGATACACATGTTTATGGCTTTATCTTATAGAACTCAAGGTCTCCGTGCTGGGCAAACAGGTTTTGCAGCTGTTTGAGCTAAGATTTCCAAGTTATTCACATAATGAAAACCTATACTTTGTTTCGGTCGAGTTCCCCATTCAAATGCATGTAACAGTGAGAAACGCACTGTCTTGGCGAAAGAAAACGTTTTTGTACAACTTCATAGAAATAGCTGTAACTTTTGATAGAAGACTCAGACAAACATGTTTATGGCTTTATCTTATAGAACTCAAGGTCTCCGTGCTGGGAAAATAGGTTTTGAAGCTGTTTGAGCTAAGATTTCCAAGTTATTCACATAATGAAAACCTATACTTTGTTTCGGTCGAGTTCCCCATTCAAATGCATGTAACAGTGAGAAACGCACTGTCTTGGCGAAAGAAAGCGTTTTTGTACAACTTCATATAAATAGCTGTAACTTTTGATAGAAGACTCAGATACACATGTTTATGGCTTTATCTTATAGAACTCAAGGTCTCCGTGCTGGGCAAACAGGTTTTGCAGCTGTTTGAGCTAAGATTTCCAAGTTATTCACATAATGAAAACCTATACTTTGTTTCGGTCGAGTTCCCCATTCAAAATGCATGTAACAGTGAGAAACGCACTGTCTTGGCGAAAGAAAACGTTTTTGTACAACTTCATAGAAATAGCTGTAACTTTTGATAGAAGACTCAGACAAACATGTTTATGGCTTTATCTTATAGAACTCAAGGTTCCCGTGCTGGGAAAACAGGTTTTGCAGCTGTTTGAGCTAAGATTTCCAAGTTATTCACATAATGAAAACTTATACTTTGTTTCGGTCGAGTTCCCCATTCAAATGCATGTAACAGTGAGAAACGCACTGTCTTGGCGAAAGAAAGCGTTTTTGTACAACTTCATATAAATAGCTGTAACTTTTGATAGAAGACTCGGATACACATGTTTATGGCTTTATCTTATAGAACTCAAGGTCTCCGTGCTGGGCAAACAGGTTTTGCAGCTGTTTGAGCTAAGATTTCCAAGTTATTCACATAATGAAAACCTATACTTTGTTTCGGTGGAGTTCCCCATTCAAATGCATGTAACAGTGAGAAACGCACTGTCTTGGCGAAAGAAAACGTTTTTGTACAACTTCATAGAAATAGCTGTAACTTTTGATAGAAGATTCAGACAAACATGTTTATGGCTTTATCTTATAGAACTCAAGGTCTCCGTGCTGGGAAAACAGGTTTTGCAGCTGTTTGAGCTAAGATTTCCAAGTTATTCACATAAAGAAAACCTATACTTTGTTTCGGTCGAGTTCCCCATTCAAATGCATGTAACAGTCAGAAACGCACTGTCTTGGCGAAAAAAAGCGTTTTTGTACAACTTCATAGAAATAGCTGTAACTTTTGATAGAAGACTCGGATACACATGTTTATGGCTTTATCTTATAGAACTCAAGGTCTCCGTGCTGGGAAAACAGGTTTTGCAGCTGTTTGAGCTAAGATTTCCAAGTTATTCACATAATGAAAACCTATACTTTGTTTCGGTCGAGTTCCCCATTCAAATGCATGTAACAGTGAGAAACGCACTGTCTTGGCGAAAGAAAGCGTTTTTGTACAACTTCATATAAATAGCTGTAACTTTTGATAGAAGACTCGGATACACATGTTTATGGCTTTATCTTATAGAACTCAAGGTCTCCGTGCTGGGAAAACAGGTTTTGCAGCTGTTTGAGCTAAGATTTCCAAGTTATTCACATAATGAAAACCTATACTTTGTTTCGGTCGAGTTCCCCATTCAAATGCATGTAACAGTGAGAAACGCACTGTCTTGGCGAAAAAAAGCGTTTTTGTACAACTTCATATAAATAGCTGTAACTTTTGATAGAAGACTCAGACAAACATGTTTATGGCTTTATCTTATAGAACTCAAGGTTCCCGTGCTGGGAAAACAGGTTTTGCAGCTGTTTGAGCTAAGATTTCCAAGTTATTCACATAATGAAAACCTATACTTTGTTTCGGTCGAGTTCCCCATTCAAATGCATGTAACAGTGAGAAACGCACTGTCTTGGCGAAAGAAAGCGTTTTTGTACAACTTCATAGAAATAGCTGTAACTTTTGATAGAAGACTCGGATACACATGTTTATGGCTTTATCTTATAGAACTCAAGGTCTCCGTGCTGGGAAAACAGGTTTTGCAGCTGTTTGAGCTAAGATTTCCAAGTTATTCACATAATGAAAACCTATACTTTGTTTCGGTCGAGTTCCCCATTCAAATGCATGTAACAGTGAGAAACGCACTGTCTTGGCGAAAGAAAACGTTTTTGTACAACTTCATATAAATAGCTGTAACTTTTGATAGAAGACTCAGACAAACATGTTTATGGCTTTATCTTATAGAACTCAAGGTTCCCGTGCTGGGAAAACAGGTTTTGCAGCTGTTTGAGCTAAGATTTCCAAGTTATTCACATAATGAAAACCTATACTTTGTTTCGGTCGAGATCCCCATTCAAATGCATGTAACAGTGAGAAACGCACTGTCTTGGCGAAAGAAAGCGTTTTTGTACAACTTCATAGAAATAGCTGTAACTATTGATAGAAGACTCGGATACACATGTTTATGGCTTTATCTTATAGAACTCAAGGTCTCCGTGCTGGGAAAACAGGTTTTGCAGCTGTTTGAGCTAAGATTTCCAAGTTATTCACATAATGAAAACCTATACTTTGTTTCGGTCGAGTTCCCCATTCAAATGCATGTAACAGTGAGAAACGCACTGTCTTGGCGAAAGAAAGCGTTTTTGTACAACTTCATATAAATAGCTGTAACTTTTGATAGAAGACTCGGATACACATGTTTATGGCTTTATCTTATAGAACTCAAGGTCTCCGTGCTGGGCAAACAGGTTTTGCAGCTGTTTGAGCTAAGATTTCCAAGTTATTCACATAATGAAAACCTATACTTTGTTTCGGTCGAGTTCCCCATTCAAATGCATGTAACAGTGAGAAACGCACTGTCTTGGCGAAAGAAAGCGTTTTTGTACAACTTCATATAAATAGCTGTAACTTTTGATAGAAGACTCAGACAAACATGTTTATGGCTTTATCTTATAGAACTCAAGGTTCCCGTGCTGGGAAAACAGGTTTTGCAGCTGTTTGAGCTAAGATTTCCAAGTTATTCACATAATGAAAACTTATACTTTGTTTCGGTCGAGTTCCCCATTCAAATGCATGTAACAGTGAGAAACGCACTGTCTTGGCGAAAGAAAGCGTTTTTGTACAACTTCATATAAATAGCTGTAACTTTTGATAGAAGACTCAGACAAACATGTTTATGGCTTTATCTTATAGAACTCAAGGTCTCCGTGCTGGGCAAACAGGTTTTGCAGCTGTTTGAGCTAAGATTTCCAAGTTATTCACATAATGAAAACCTATACTTTGTTTCGGTGGAGTTCCCCATTCAAATGCATGTAACAGTGAGAAACGCACTGTCTTGGCGAAAGAAAGCGTTTTTGTACAACTTCATATAAATAGCTGTAACTTTTGATAGAAGACTCAGACAAACATGTTTATGGCTTTATCTTATAGAACTCAAGGTTCCCGTGCTGGGAAAACAGGTTTTGCAGCTGTTTGAGCTAAGATTTCCAAGTTATTCACATAATGAAAACTTATACTTTGTTTCGGTCGAGTTCCCCATTCAAATGCATGTAACAGTGAGAAACGCACTGTCTTGGCGAAAGAAAGCGTTTTTGTACAACTTCATATAAATAGCTGTAACTTTTGATAGAAGACTCGGATACACATGTTTATGGCTTTATCTTATAGAACTCAAGGTTCCCGTGCTGGGAAAACAGGTTTTGCAGCTGTTTGAGCTAAGATTTCCAAGTTATTCACATAATGAAAACTTATACTTTGTTTCGGTCGAGTTCCCCATTCAAATGCATGTAACAGTGAGAAACGCACTGTCTTGGCGAAAGAAAGCGTTTTTGTACAACTTCATATAAATAGCTGTAACTTTTGATAGAAGACTCGGATACACATGTTTATGGCTTTATCTTATAGAACTCAAGGTCTCCGTGCTGGGAAAACAGGTTTTGCAGCTGTTTGAGCTAAGATTTCCAAGTTATTCACATAATGAAAACCTATACTTTGTTTCGGTCGAGTTCCCCATTCAAATGCATGTAACAGTGAGAAACGCACTGTCTTGGCGAAAGAAAGCGTTTTTGTACAACTTCATATAAATAGCTGTAACTTTTGATAGAAGACTCAGACAAACATGTTTATGGCTTTATCTTATAGAACTCAAGGTTCCCGTGCTGGGAAAACAGGTTTTGCAGCTGTTTGAGCTAAGATTTCCAAGTTATTCACATAATGAAAACTTATACTTTGTTTCGGTCGAGTTCCCCATTCAAATGCATGTAACAGTGAGAAACGCACTGTCTTGGCGAAAGAAAGCGTTTTTGTACAACTTCATATAAATAGCTGTAACTTTTGATAGAAGACTCGGATACACATGTTTATGGCTTTATCTTATAGAACTCAAGGTCTCCGTGCTGGGAAAACAGGTTTTGCAGCTGTTTGAGCTAAGATTTCCAAGTTATTCACATAATGAAAACCTATACTTTGTTTCGGTCGAGTTCCCCATTCAAATGCATGTAACAGTGAGAAACGCACTGTCTTGGCGAAAGAAAGCGTTTTTGTACAACTTCATATAAATAGCTGTAACTTTTGATAGAAGACTCAGACAAACATGTTTATGGCTTTATCTTATAGAACTCAAGGTCTCCGTGCTGGGAAAACAGGTTTTGCAGCTGTTTGAGCTAAGATTTCCAAGTTATTCACATAATGAAAACCTATACTTTGTTTCGGTCGAGTTCCCCATTCAAAATGCATGTAACAGTGAGAAACGCACTGTCTTGGCGAAAGAAAGCGTTTTTGTACAACTTCATATAAATAGCTGTAACTTTTGATAGAAGACTCGGATAAACATGTTTATGGCCTTATATTATAGAACTCAAGGTCTCCGTGCTGGGAAAACAGGTTTTGCAGCTGTTTGAGCTAAGATTTCCAAGTTATTCACATAATGAAAACCTATACTTTGTTTCGGTCGAGTTCCCCATTCAAATGCATGTAACAGTGAGAAACGCACTGTCTTGGCGAAAGAAAGCGTTTTTGTACAACTTCATATAAATAGCTGTAACTTTTGATAGAAGACTCGGATACACATGTTTATGGCTTTATCTTATAGAACTCAAGGTCTCCGTGCTGGGAAAACAGGTTTTGCAGCTGTTTGAGCTAAGATTTCCAAGTTATTCACATAATGAAAACCTATACTTTGTTTCGGTCGAGTTCCCCATTTAAATGCATGTAACAGTGAGAAACGCACTGTCTTGGCGAAAGAAAGCGTTTTTGTACAACTTCATATAAATAGCTGTAACTTTTGATAGAAGACTCGGATACACATGTTTATGGCTTTATCTTATAGAACTCAAGGTCTCCGTGCTGGGAAAACAGGTTTTGCAGCTGTTTGAGCTATGATTTCCAAGTTATTCACATAATGAAAACCTATACTTTGTTTCGGTCGAGTTCCCCATTCAAATGCATGTAACAGTGAGAAACGCACTGTCTTGGCGAAAGAAAGCGTTTTTGTACAACTTCATATAAATAGCTGTAACTTTTGATAGAAGACTCAGACAAACATGTTTATGGCTTTATCTTATAGAACTCAAGGTCTCCGTGCTGGGAAAACAGGTTTTGCAGCTGTTTGAGCTAAGATTTCCAAGTTATTCACATAATGAAAACCTATACTTTGTTTCGGTCGAGTTCCCCATTCAAATGCATGTAACAGTGAGAAACGCACTGTCTTGGCGAAAGAAAGCGTTTTTGTACAACTTCATATAAATAGCTGTAACTTTTGATAGAAGACTCGGATACACATGTTTATGGCTTTATCTTATAGAACTCAAGGTCTCCGTGCTGGGAAAACAGGTTTTGCAGCTGTTTGAGCTAAGATTTCCAAGTTATTCACATAATGAAAACCTATACTTTGTTTCGGTCGAGTTCCCCATTCAAAATGCATGTAACAGTGAGAAACGCACTGTCTTGGCGAAAGAAAGCGTTTTTGTACAACTTCATATAAATAGCTGTAACTTTTGATAGAAGACTCGGATAAACATGTTTATGGCCTTATATTATAGAACTCAAGGTCTCCGTGCTGGGAAAACAGGTTTTGCAGCTGTTTGAGCTAAGATTTCCAAGTTATTCACATAATGAAAACCTATACTTTGTTTCGGTCGAGTTCCCCATTCAAATGCATGTAACAGTGAGAAACGCACTGTCTTGGCGAAAGAAAGCGTTTTTGTACAACTTCATATAAATAGCTGTAACTTTTGATAGAAGACTCGGATACACATGTTTATGGCTTTATCTTATAGAACTCAAGGTCTCCGTGCTGGGAAAACAGGTTTTGCAGCTGTTTGAGCTAAGATTTCCAAGTTATTCACATAATGAAAACTTATACTTTGTTTCGGTCGAGTTCCCCATTCAAATGCATGTAACAGTGAGAAACGCACTGTCTTGGCGAAAGAAAGCGTTTTTGTACAACTTCATATAAATAGCTGTAACTTTTGATAGAAGACTCGGATACACATGTTTATGGCTTTATCTTATAGAACTCAAAGTCTCCGTGCTGGGAAAACAGGTTTTGCAGCTGTTTGAGCTAAGATTTCCAAGTTATTCACATAATGAAAACTTATACTTTGTTTCGGTCGAGTTCCCCATTCAAATGCATGTAACAGTGAGAAACGCACTGTCTTGGCGAAAGAAAGCGTTTTTGTACAACTTCATATAAATAGCTGTAACTTTTGATAGAAGACTCGGATACACATGTTTATGGCTTTATCTTATAGAACTCAAGGTCTCCGTGCTGGGCAAATAGGTTTTGCAGCTGTTTGAGCTAAGATTTCCAAGTTATTCACATAATGAAAACCTATACTTTGTTTCGGTCGAGTTCCCCATTCAAATGCATGTAACAGTGAGAAACGCACTGTCTTGGCGAAAGAAAGCGTTTTTGTACAACTTCATATAAATAGCTGTAACTTTTGATAGAAGACTCGGATACACATGTTTATGGCTTTATCTTATAGAACTCAAGGTCTCCGTGCTGGGAAAACAGGTTTTGCAGCTGTTTGAGCTAAGATTTCCAAGTTATTCACATAATGAAAACCTATACTTTGTTTCGGTCGAGTTCCCCATTCAAATGCATGTAACAGTGAGAAACGCACTGTCTTGGCGAAAGAAAGCGTTTTTGTACAACTTCATATAAATAGCTGTAACTTTTGATAGAAGACTCGGATACACATGTTTATGGCTTTATCTTATAGAACTCAAAGTCTCCGTGCTGGGAAAACAGGTTTTGCAGCTGTTTGAGCTAAGATTTCCAAGTTATTCACATAATGAAAACTTATACTTTGTTTCGGTCGAGTTCCCCATTCAAATGCATGTAACAGTGAGAAACGCACTGTCTTGGCGAAAGAAAGCGTTTTTGTACAACTTCATATAAATAGCTGTAACTTTTGATAGAAGACTCGGATACACATGTTTATGGCTTTATCTTATAGAACTCAAGGTCTCCGTGCTGGGCAAATAGGTTTTGCAGCTGTTTGAGCTAAGATTTCCAAGTTATTCACATAATGAAAACCTATACTTTGTTTCGGTCGAGTTCCCCATTCAAATGCATGTAACAGTGAGAAACGCACTGTCTTGGCGAAAGAAAGCGTTTTTGTACAACTTCATATAAATAGCTGTAACTTTTGATAGAAGACTCGGATACACATGTTTATGGCTTTATCTTATAGAACTCAAGGTCTCCGTGCTGGGAAAACAGGTTTTGCAGCTGTTTGAGCTAAGATTTCCAAGTTATTCACATAATGAAAACCTATACTTTGTTTCGGTCGAGTTCCCCATTCAAATGCATGTAACAGTGAGAAACGCACTGTCTTGGCGAAAGAAAGCTATTTTGTACAACTTCATATAAATAGCTGTAACTTTTGATAGAAGACTCGGATACACATGTTTATGGCTTTATCTTATAGAACTCAAGGTCTCCGTGCTGGGAAAACAGGTTTTGCAGCTGTTTGAGCTAAGATTTCCAAGTTATTCACATAATGAAAACTTATACTTTGTTTCGGTCGAGTTCCCCATTCAAATGCATGTAACAGTGAGAAACGCACTGTCTTGGCGAAAGAAAGCGTTTTTGTACAACTTCATATAAATAGCTGTAACTTTTGATAGAAGACTCGGATACACATGTTTATGGCTTTATCTTATAGAACTCAAGGTCTCCGTGCTGGGCAAACAGGTTTTGCAGCTGTTTGAGCTAAGATTTCCAAGTTATTCACATAATGAAAACCTATACTTTGTTTCGGTCGAGTTCCCCATTCAAATGCATGTAACAGTGAGAAACGCACTGTCTTGGCGAAAGAAAACGTTTTTGTACAACTTCATATAAATAGCTGTAACTTTTGATAGAAGACTCAGACAAACATGTTTATGGCTTTATCTTATAGAACTCAAGGTTCCCGTGCTGGGAAAACAGGTTTTGCAGCTGTTTGAGCTAAGATTTCCAAGTTATTCACATAATGAAAACTTATACTTTGTTTCGGTCGAGTTCCCCATTCAAATGCATGTAACAGTGAGAAACGCACTGTCTTGGCGAAAGAAAGCGTTTTTGTACAACTTCATATAAATAGCTGTAACTTTTGATAGAAGACTCGGATACACATGTTTATGGCTTTATCTTATAGAACTCAAGGTCTCCGTGCTGGGCAAACAGGTTTTGCAGCTGTTTGAGCTAAGATTTCCAAGTTATTCACATAATGAAAACTTATACTTTGTTTCGGTCGAGTTCCCCATTCAAATGCATGTAACAGTGAGAAACGCACTGTCTTGGCGAAAGAAAGCGTTTTTGTACAACTTCATATAAATAGCTGTAACTTTTGATAGAAGACTCGGATACACATGTTTATGGCTTTATCTTATAGAACTCAAGGTCTCCGTGCTGGGAAAACAGGTTTTGCAGCTGTTTGAGCTAAGATTTCCAAGTTATTCACATAATGAAAACCTATACTTTGTTTCGGTCGAGTTCCCCATTCAAATGCATGTAACAGTGAGAAACGCACTGTCTTGGCGAAAGAAAGCGTTTTTGTACAACTTCATAGAAATAGCTGTAACTTTTGATAGAAGACTCGGATACACATGTTTATGGCTTTATCTTATAGAACTCAAGGTCTCCGTGCTGGGAAAACAGGTTTTGCAGCTGTTTGAGCTAAGATTTCCAAGTTATTCACATAATGAAAACCTATACTTTGTTTCGGTCGAGTTCCCCATTCAAATGCATGTAACAGTGAGAAACGCACTGTCTTGGCGAAAGAAAGCGTTTTTGTACAACTTCATATAAATAGCTGTAACTTTTGATAGAAGACTCGGATACACATGTTTATGGCTTTATCTTATAGAACTCAAGGTCTCCGTGCTGGGAAAACAGGTTTTGCAGCTGTTTGAGCTAAGATTTCCAAGTTATTCACATAATGAAAACCTATACTTTGTTTCGGTCGAGTTCCCCATTCAAATGCATGTAACAGTGAGAAACGCACTGTCTTGGCGAAAGAAAGCGTTTTTGTACAACTTCATATAAATAGCTGTAACTTTTGATAGAAGACTCAGACAAACATGTTTATGGCTTTATCTTATAGAACTCAAGGTTCCCGTGCTGGGAAAACAGGTTTTGCAGCTGTTTGAGCTAAGATTTCCAAGTTATTCACATAATGAAAACTTATACTTTGTTTCGGTCGAGTTCCCCATTCAAATGCATGTAACAGTGAGAAACGCACTGTCTTGGCGAAAGAAAGCGTTTTTGTACAACTTCATATAAATAGCTGTAACTTTTGATAGAAGACTCAGACAAACATGTTTATGGCTTTATCTTATAGAACTCAAGGTCTCCGTGCTGGGCAAACAGGTTTTGCAGCTGTTTGAGCTAAGATTTCCAAGTTATTCACATAATGAAAACCTATACTTTGTTTCGGTCGAGTTCCCCATTCAAATGCATGTAACAGTGAGAAACGCACTGTCTTGGCGAAAGAAAGCGTTTTTGTACAACTTCATATAAATAGCTGTAACTTTTGATAGAAGACTCAGACAAACATGTTTATGGCTTTATCTTATAGAACTCAAGGTTCCCGTGCTGGGAAAACAGGTTTTGCAGCTGTTTGAGCTAAGATTTCCAAGTTATTCACATAATGAAAACTTATACTTTGTTTCGGTCGAGTTCCCCATTCAAATGCATGTAACAGTGAGAAACGCACTGTCTTGGCGAAAGAAAGCGTTTTTGTACAACTTCATATAAATAGCTGTAACTTTTGATAGAAGACTCGGATACACATGTTTATGGCTTTATCTTATAGAACTCAAGGTTCCCGTGCTGGGAAAACAGGTTTTGCAGCTGTTTGAGCTAAGATTTCCAAGTTATTCACATAATGAAAACTTATACTTTGTTTCGGTCGAGTTCCCCATTCAAATGCATGTAACAGTGAGAAATGCACTGTCTTGGCGAAAGAAAGCGTTTTTGTACAACTTCATATAAATAGCTGTAACTTTTGATAGAAGACTCGGATACACATGTTTATGGCTTTATCTTATAGAACTCAAGGTCTCCGTGCTGGGAAAACAGGTTTTGCAGCTGTTTGAGCTAAGATTTCCAAGTTATTCACATAATGAAAACCTATACTTTGTTTCGGTCGAGTTCCCCATTCAAATGCATGTAACAGTGAGAAACGCACTGTCTTGGCGAAAGAAAGCGTTTTTGTACAACTTCATATAAATAGCTGTAACTTTTGATAGAAGACTCAGACAAACATGTTTATGGCTTTATCTTATAGAACTCAAGGTTCCCGTGCTGGGAAAACAGGTTTTGCAGCTGTTTGAGCTAAGATTTCCAAGTTATTCACATAATGAAAACTTATACTTTGTTTCGGTCGAGTTCCCCATTCAAATGCATGTAACAGTGAGAAACGCACTGTCTTGGCGAAAGAAAGCGTTTTTGTACAACTTCATATAAATAGCTGTAACTTTTGATAGAAGACTCGGATACACATGTTTATGGCTTTATCTTATAGAACTCAAGGTCTCCGTGCTGGGAAAACAGGTTTTGCAGCTGTTTGAGCTAAGATTTCCAAGTTATTCACATAATGAAAACCTATACTTTGTTTCGGTCGAGTTCCCCATTCAAAATGCATGTAACAGTGAGAAACGCACTGTCTTGGCGAAAGAAAGCGTTTTTGTACAACTTCATATAAATAGCTGTAACTTTTGATAGAAGACTCGGATAAACATGTTTATGGCCTTATATTATAGAACTCAAGGTCTCCGTGCTGGGAAAACAGGTTTTGCAGCTGTTTGAGCTAAGATTTCCAAGTTATTCACATAATGAAAACCTATACTTTGTTTCGGTCGAGTTCCCCATTCAAATGCATGTAACAGTGAGAAACGCACTGTCTTGGCGAAAGAAAGCGTTTTTGTACAACTTCATATAAATAGCTGTAACTTTTGATAGAAGACTCGGATACACATGTTTATGGCTTTATCTTATAGAACTCAAGGTCTCCGTGCTGGGAAAACAGGTTTTGCAGCTGTTTGAGCTAAGATTTCCAAGTTATTCACATAATGAAAACTTATACTTTGTTTCGGTCGAGTTCCCCATTCAAATGCATGTAACAGTGAGAAACGCACTGTCTTGGCGAAAGAAAGCGTTTTTGTACAACTTCATATAAATAGCTGTAACTTTTGATAGAAGACTCGGATACACATGTTTATGGCTTTATCTTATAGAACTCAAAGTCTCCGTGCTGGGAAAACAGGTTTTGCAGCTGTTTGAGCTAAGATTTCCAAGTTATTCACATAATGAAAACTTATACTTTGTTTCGGTCGAGTTCCCCATTCAAATGCATGTAACAGTGAGAAACGCACTGTCTTGGCGAAAGAAAGCGTTTTTGTACAACTTCATATAAATAGCTGTAACTTTTGATAGAAGACTCGGATACACATGTTTATGGCTTTATCTTATAGAACTCAAGGTCTCCGTGCTGGGTAAATAGGTTTTGCAGCTGTTTGAGCTAAGATTTCCAAGTTATTCACATAATGAAAACCTATACTTTGTTTCGGTCGAGTTCCCCATTCAAATGCATGTAACAGTGAGAAACGCACTGTCTTGGCGAAAGAAAGCGTTTTTGTACAACTTCATATAAATAGCTGTAACTTTTGATAGAAGACTCGGATACACATGTTTATGGCTTTATCTTATAGAACTCAAGGTCTCCGTGCTGGGAAAACAGGTTTTGCAGCTGTTTGAGCTAAGATTTCCAAGTTATTCACATAATGAAAACCTATACTTTGTTTCGGTCGAGTTCCCCATTCAAATGCATGTAACAGTGAGAAACGCACTGTCTTGGCGAAAGAAAGCGTTTTTGTACAACTTCATATAAATAGCTGTAACTTTTGATAGAAGACTCAGACAAACATGTTTATGGCTTTATCTTATAGAACTCAAGGTTCCCGTGCTGGGAAAACAGGTTTTGCAGCTGTTTGAGCTAAGATTTCCAAGTTATTCACATAATGAAAACTTATACTTTGTTTCGGTCGAGTTCCCCATTCAAATGCATGTAACAGTGAGAAACGCACTGTCTTGGCGAAAGAAAGCGTTTTTGTACAACTTCATATAAATAGCTGTAACTTTTGATAGAAGACTCAGACAAACATGTTTATGGCTTTATCTTATAGAACTCAAGGTTCCCGTGCTGGGAAAACAGGTTTTGCAGCTGTTTGAGCTAAGATTTCCAAGTTATTCACATAATGAAAACTTATACTTTGTTTCGGTCGAGTTCCCCATTCAAATGCATGTAACAGTGAGAAACGCACTGTCTTGGCGAAAGAAAGCGTTTTTGTACAACTTCATATAAATAGCTGTAACTTTTGATAGAAGACTCGGATACACATGTTTATGGCTTTATCTTATAGAACTCAAGGTCTCCGTGCTGGGAAAACAGGTTTTGCAGCTGTTTGAGCTAAGATTTCCAAGTTATTCACATAATGAAAACCTATACTTTGTTTCGGTCGAGTTCCCCATTCAAATGCATGTAACAGTGAGAAACGCACTGTCTTGGCGAAAGAAAGCGTTTTTGTACAACTTCATATAAATAGCTGTAACTTTTGATAGAAGACTCGGATACACATGTTTATGGCTTTATCTTATAGAACTCAAAGTCTCCGTGCTGGGAAAACAGGTTTTGCAGCTGTTTGAGCTAAGATTTCCAAGTTATTCACATAATGAAAACTTATACTTTGTTTCGGTCGAGTTCCCCATTCAAATGCATGTAACAGTGAGAAACGCACTGTCTTGGCGAAAGAAAGCGTTTTTGTACAACTTCATATAAATAGCTGTAACTTTTGATAGAAGACTCGGATACACATGTTTATGGCTTTATCTTATAGAACTCAAGGTCTCCGTGCTGGGCAAATAGGTTTTGCAGCTGTTTGAGCTAAGATTTCCAAGTTATTCACATAATGAAAACCTATACTTTGTTTCGGTCGAGTTCCCCATTCAAATGCATGTAACAGTGAGAAACGCACTGTCTTGGCGAAAGAAAGCGTTTTTGTACAACTTCATATAAATAGCTGTAACTTTTGATAGAAGACTCGGATACACATGTTTATGGCTTTATCTTATAGAACTCAAGGTCTCCGTGCTGGGAAAACAGGTTTTGCAGCTGTTTGAGCTAAGATTTCCAAGTTATTCACATAATGAAAACCTATACTTTGTTTCGGTCGAGTTCCCCATTCAAATGCATGTAACAGTGAGAAACGCACTGTCTTGGCGAAAGAAAGCTATTTTGTACAACTTCATATAAATAGCTGTAACTTTTGATAGAAGACTCGGATACACATGTTTATGGCTTTATCTTATAGAACTCAAGGTCTCCGTGCTGGGAAAACAGGTTTTGCAGCTGTTTGAGCTAAGATTTCCAAGTTATTCACATAATGAAAACCTATACTTTGTTTCGGTCGAGTTCCCCATTCAAATGCATGTAACAGTGAGAAACGCACTGTCTTGGCGAAAGAAAGCGTTTTTGTACAACTTCATATAAATAGCTGTAACTTTTGATAGAAGACTCAGACAAACATGTTTATGGCTTTATCTTATAGAACTCAAGGTTCCCGTGCTGGGAAAACAGGTTTTGCAGCTGTTTGAGCTAAGATTTCCAAGTTATTCACATAATGAAAACTTATACTTTGTTTCGGTCGAGTTCCCCATTCAAATGCATGTAACAGTGAGAAACGCACTGTCTTGGCGAAAGAAAGCGTTTTTGTACAACTTCATATAAATAGCTGTAACTTTTGATAGAAGACTCGGATACACATGTTTATGGCTTTATCTTATAGAACTCAAGGTCTCCGTGCTGGGAAAACAGGTTTTGCAGCTGTTTGAGCTAAGATTTCCAAGTTATTCACATAATGAAAACCTATACTTTGTTTCGGTCGAGTTCCCCATTCAAATGCATGTAACAGTGAGAAACGCACTGTCTTGGCGAAAGAAAGCTATTTTGTACAACTTCATATAAATAGCTGTAACTTTTGATAGAAGACTCGGATACACATGTTTATGGCTTTATCTTATAGAACTCAAGGTCTCCGTGCTGGGAAAACAGGTTTTGCAGCTGTTTGAGCTAAGATTTCCAAGTTATTCACATAATGAAAACTTATACTTTGTTTCGGTCGAGTTCCCCATTCAAATGCATGTAACAGTGAGAAACGCACTGTCTTGGCGAAAGAAAGCGTTTTTGTACAACTTCATATAAATAGCTGTAACTTTTGATAGAAGACTCGGATACACATGTTTATGGCTTTATCTTATAGAACTCAAGGTCTCCGTGCTGGGCAAACAGGTTTTGCAGCTGTTTGAGCTAAGATTTCCAAGTTATTCACATAATGAAAACCTATACTTTGTTTCGGTCGAGTTCCCCATTCAAATGCATGTAACAGTGAGAAACGCACTGTCTTGGTGAAAGAAAACGTTTTTGTACAACTTCATATAAATAGCTGTAACTTTTGATAGAAGACTCAGACAAACATGTTTATGGCTTTATCTTATAGAACTCAAGGTCTCCGTGCTGGGAAAACAGGTTTTGCAGCTGTTTGAGCTAAGATTTCCAAGTTATTCACATAATGAAAACCTATACTTTGTTTCGGTCGAGTTCCCCATTCAAATGCATGTAACAGTGAGAAACGCACTGTCTTGGCGAAAGAAAGCGTTTTTGTACAACTTCATATAAATAGCTGTAACTTTTGATAGAAGACTCGGATACACATGTTTATGGCTTTATCTTATAGAACTCAAGGTCTCCGTGCTGGGAAAATAGGTTTTGCAGCTGTTTGAGCTAAGATTTCCAAGTTATTCACATAATGAAAACCTATACTTTGTTTCGGTCGAGTTCCCCATTCAAATGCATGTAACAGTGAGAAACGCACTGTCTTGGCGAAAGAAAGCGTTTTTGTACAACTTCATATAAATAGCTGTAACTTTTGATAGAAGACTCGGATACACATGTTTATGGCTTTATCTTATAGAACTCAAGGTCTCCGTGCTGGGAAAACAGGTTTTGCAGCTGTTTGAGCTAAGATTTCCAAGTTATTCACATAATGAAAACCTATACTTTGTTTCGGTCGAGTTCCCCATTCAAATGCATGTAACAGTGAGAAACGCACTGTCTTGGCGAAAGAAAGCGTTTTTGTACAACTTCATATAAATAGCTGTAACTTTTGATAGAAGACTCAGACAAACATGTTTATGGCTTTATCTTATAGAACTCAAGGTTCCCGTGCTGGGAAAACAGGTTTTGCAGCTGTTTGAGCTAAGATTTCCAAGTTATTCACATAATGAAAACTTATACTTTGTTTCGGTCGAGTTCCCCATTCAAATGCATGTAACAGTGAGAAACGCACTGTCTTGGCGAAAGAAAGCGTTTTTGTACAACTTCATATAAATAGCTGTAACTTTTGATAGAAGACTCAGACAAACATGTTTATGGCTTTATCTTATAGAACTCAAGGTTCCCGTGCTGGGAAAACAGGTTTTGCAGCTGTTTGAGCTAAGATTTCCAAGTTATTCACATAATGAAAACTTATACTTTGTTTCGGTCGAGTTCCCCATTCAAATGCATGTAACAGTGAGAAACGCACTGTCTTGGCGAAAGAAAGCGTTTTTGTACAACTTCATAGAAATAGCTGTAACTTTTGATAGAAGACTCGGATACACATGTTTATGGCTTTATCTTATAGAACTCAAGGTCTCCGTGCTGGGAAAACAGGTTTTGCAGCTGTTTGAGCTAAGATTTCCAAGTTATTCACATAATGAAAACCTATACTTTGTTTCGGTCGAGTTCCCCATTCAAATGCATGTAACAGTGAGAAACGCACTGTCTTGGCGAAAGAAAACGTTTTTGTACAACTTCATATAAATAGCTGTAACTTTTGATAGAAGACTCAGACAAACATGTTTATGGCTTTATCTTATAGAACTCAAGGTTCCCGTGCTGGGAAAACAGGTTTTGCAGCTGTTTGAGCTAAGATTTCCAAGTTATTCACATAATGAAAACTTATACTTTGTTTCGGTCGAGTTCCCCATTCAAATGCATGTAACAGTGAGAAACGCACTGTCTTGGCGAAAGAAAGCGTTTTTGTACAACTTCATATAAATAGCTGTAACTTTTGATAGAAGACTCGGATACACATGTTTATGGCTTTATCTTATAGAACTCAAGGTCTCCGTGCTGGGAAAACAGGTTTTGCAGCTGTTTGAGCTAAGATTTCCAAGTTATTCACATAATGAAAACCTATACTTTGTTTCGGTGGAGTTCCCCATTCAAATGCATGTAACAGTGAGAAACGCACTGTCTTGGCGAAAGAAAGCGTTTTTGTACAACTTCATATAAATAGCTGTAACTTTTGATAGAAGACTCGGATAAACATGTTTATGGCCTTATATTATAGAACTCAAGGTCTCCGTGCTGGGAAAACAGGTTTTGCAGCTGTTTGAGCTAAGATTTCCAAGTTATTCACATAATGAAAACCTATACTTTGTTTCGGTCGAGTTCCCCATTCAAATGCATGTAACAGTGAGAAACGCACTGTCTTGGCGAAAGAAAGCGTTTTTGTACAACTTCATATAAATAGCTGTAACTTTTGATAGAAGACTCGGATAAACATGTTTATGGCCTTATATTATAGAACTCAAGGTCTCCGTGCTGGGAAAACAGGTTTTGCAGCTGTTTGAGCTAAGATTTCCAAGTTATTCACATAATGAAAACCTATACTTTGTTTCGGTCGAGTTCCCCATTCAAATGCATGTAACAGTGAGAAACGCACTGTCTTGGCGAAAGAAAGCGTTTTTGTACAACTTCATATAAATAGCTGTAACTTTTGATAGAAGACTCGGATACACATGTTTATGGCTTTATCTTATAGAACTCAAGGTCTCCGTGCTGGGAAAACAGGTTTTGCAGCTGTTTGAGCTAAGATTTCCAAGTTATTCACATAATGAAAACTTATACTTTGTTTCGGTCGAGTTCCCCATTCAAATGCATGTAACAGTGAGAAACGCACTGTCTTGGCGAAAGAAAGCGTTTTTGTACAACTTCATATAAATAGCTGTAACTTTTGATAGAAGACTCGGATACACATGTTTATGGCTTTATCTTATAGAACTCAAAGTCTCCGTGCTGGGAAAACAGGTTTTGCAGCTGTTTGAGCTAAGATTTCCAAGTTATTCACATAATGAAAACTTATACTTTGTTTCGGTCGAGTTCCCCATTCAAATGCATGTAACAGTGAGAAACGCACTGTCTTGGCGAAAGAAAGCGTTTTTGTACAACTTCATATAAATAGCTGTAACTTTTGATAGAAGACTCGGATACACATGTTTATGGCTTTATCTTATAGAACTCAAGGTCTCCGTGCTGGGTAAATAGGTTTTGCAGCTGTTTGAGCTAAGATTTCCAAGTTATTCACATAATGAAAACCTATACTTTGTTTCGGTCGAGTTCCCCATTCAAATGCATGTAACAGTGAGAAACGCACTGTCTTGGCGAAAGAAAGCGTTTTTGTACAACTTCATATAAATAGCTGTAACTTTTGATAGAAGACTCGGATACACATGTTTATGGCTTTATCTTATAGAACTCAAGGTCTCCGTGCTGGGAAAACAGGTTTTGCAGCTGTTTGAGCTAAGATTTCCAAGTTATTCACATAATGAAAACCTATACTTTGTTTCGGTCGAGTTCCCCATTCAAATGCATGTAACAGTGAGAAACGCACTGTCTTGGCGAAAGAAAGCGTTTTTGTACAACTTCATATAAATAGCTGTAACTTTTGATAGAAGACTCAGACAAACATGTTTATGGCTTTATCTTATAGAACTCAAGGTTCCCGTGCTGGGAAAACAGGTTTTGCAGCTGTTTGAGCTAAGATTTCCAAGTTATTCACATAATGAAAACTTATACTTTGTTTCGGTCGAGTTCCCCATTCAAATGCATGTAACAGTGAGAAACGCACTGTCTTGGCGAAAGAAAGCGTTTTTGTACAACTTCATATAAATAGCTGTAACTTTTGATAGAAGACTCAGACAAACATGTTTATGGCTTTATCTTATAGAACTCAAGGTTCCCGTGCTGGGAAAACAGGTTTTGCAGCTGTTTGAGCTAAGATTTCCAAGTTATTCACATAATGAAAACTTATACTTTGTTTCGGTCGAGTTCCCCATTCAAATGCATGTAACAGTGAGAAACGCACTGTCTTGGCGAAAGAAAGCGTTTTTGTACAACTTCATATAAATAGCTGTAACTTTTGATAGAAGACTCGGATACACATGTTTATGGCTTTATCTTATAGAACTCAAGGTCTCCGTGCTGGGAAAACAGGTTTTGCAGCTGTTTGAGCTAAGATTTCCAAGTTATTCACATAATGAAAACCTATACTTTGTTTCGGTCGAGTTCCCCATTCAAATGCATGTAACAGTGAGAAACGCACTGTCTTGGCGAAAGAAAGCGTTTTTGTACAACTTCATATAAATAGCTGTAACTTTTGATAGAAGACTCGGATACACATGTTTATGGCTTTATCTTATAGAACTCAAAGTCTCCGTGCTGGGAAAACAGGTTTTGCAGCTGTTTGAGCTAAGATTTCCAAGTTATTCACATAATGAAAACTTATACTTTGTTTCGGTCGAGTTCCCCATTCAAATGCATGTAACAGTGAGAAACGCACTGTCTTGGCGAAAGAAAGCGTTTTTGTACAACTTCATATAAATAGCTGTAACTTTTGATAGAAGACTCGGATACACATGTTTATGGCTTTATCTTATAGAACTCAAGGTCTCCGTGCTGGGCAAATAGGTTTTGCAGCTGTTTGAGCTAAGATTTCCAAGTTATTCACATAATGAAAACCTATACTTTGTTTCGGTCGAGTTCCCCATTCAAATGCATGTAACAGTGAGAAACGCACTGTCTTGGCGAAAGAAAGCGTTTTTGTACAACTTCATATAAATAGCTGTAACTTTTGATAGAAGACTCGGATACACATGTTTATGGCTTTATCTTATAGAACTCAAGGTCTCCGTGCTGGGAAAACAGGTTTTGCAGCTGTTTGAGCTAAGATTTCCAAGTTATTCACATAATGAAAACCTATACTTTGTTTCGGTCGAGTTCCCCATTCAAATGCATGTAACAGTGAGAAACGCACTGTCTTGGCGAAAGAAAGCTATTTTGTACAACTTCATATAAATAGCTGTAACTTTTGATAGAAGACTCGGATACACATGTTTATGGCTTTATCTTATAGAACTCAAGGTCTCCGTGCTGGGAAAACAGGTTTTGCAGCTGTTTGAGCTAAGATTTCCAAGTTATTCACATAATGAAAACCTATACTTTGTTTCGGTCGAGTTCCCCATTCAAATGCATGTAACAGTGAGAAACGCACTGTCTTGGCGAAAGAAAGCGTTTTTGTACAACTTCATATAAATAGCTGTAACTTTTGATAGAAGACTCAGACAAACATGTTTATGGCTTTATCTTATAGAACTCAAGGTTCCCGTGCTGGGAAAACAGGTTTTGCAGCTGTTTGAGCTAAGATTTCCAAGTTATTCACATAATGAAAACTTATACTTTGTTTCGGTCGAGTTCCCCATTCAAATGCATGTAACAGTGAGAAACGCACTGTCTTGGCGAAAGAAAGCGTTTTTGTACAACTTCATATAAATAGCTGTAACTTTTGATAGAAGACTCGGATACACATGTTTATGGCTTTATCTTATAGAACTCAAGGTCTCCGTGCTGGGAAAACAGGTTTTGCAGCTGTTTGAGCTAAGATTTCCAAGTTATTCACATAATGAAAACCTATACTTTGTTTCGGTCGAGTTCCCCATTCAAATGCATGTAACAGTGAGAAACGCACTGTCTTGGCGAAAGAAAGCGTTTTTGTACAACTTCATATAAATAGCTGTAACTTTTGATAGAAGACTCGGATACACATGTTTATGGCTTTATCTTATAGAACTCAAGGTCTCCGTGCTGGGAAAACAGGTTTTGCAGCTGTTTGAGCTAAGATTTCCAAGTTATTCACATAATGAAAACCTATACTTTGTTTCGGTCGAGTTCCCCATTCAAATGCATGTAACAGTGAGAAACGCACTGTCTTGGCGAAAGAAAGCGTTTTTGTACAACTTCATATAAATAGCTGTAACTTTTGATAGAAGACTCGGATACACATGTTTATGGCTTTATCTTATAGAACTCAAGGTCTCCGTGCTGGGCAAACAGGTTTTGCAGCTGTTTGAGCTAAGATTTCCAAGTTATTCACATAATGAAAACCTATACTTTGTTTCGGTCGAGTTCCCCATTCAAATGCATGTAACAGTGAGAAACGCACTGTCTTGGCGAAAGAAAGCGTTTTTGTACAACTTCATATAAATAGCTGTAACTTTTGATAGAAGACTCAGACAAACATGTTTATGGCTTTATCTTATAGAACTCAAGGTCTCCGTGCTGGGAAAACAGGTTTTGCAGCTGTTTGAGCTAAGATTTCCAAGTTATTCACATAATGAAAACCTATACTTTGTTTCGGTCGAGTTCCCCATTCAAATGCATGTAACAGTGAGAAACGCACTGTCTTGGCGAAAGAAAGCGTTTTTGTACAACTTCATATAAATAGCTGTAACTTTTGATAGAAGACTCGGATACACATGTTTATGGCTTTATCTTATAGAACTCAAGGTCTCCGTGCTGGGAAAATAGGTTTTGCAGCTGTTTGAGCTAAGATTTCCAAGTTATTCACATAATGAAAACCTATACTTTGTTTCGGTCGAGTTCCCCATTCAAATGCATGTAACAGTGAGAAACGCACTGTCTTGGCGAAAGAAAGCGTTTTTGTACAACTTCATATAAATAGCTGTAACTTTTGATAGAAGACTCGGATACACATGTTTATGGCTTTATCTTATAGAACTCAAGGTCTCCGTGCTGGGAAAACAGGTTTTGCAGCTGTTTGAGCTAAGATTTCCAAGTTATTCACATAATGAAAACCTATACTTTGTTTCGGTCGAGTTCCCCATTCAAATGCATGTAACAGTGAGAAACGCACTGTCTTGGCGAAAGAAAGCGTTTTTGTACAACTTCATATAAATAGCTGTAACTTTTGATAGAAGACTCAGACAAACATGTTTATGGCTTTATCTTATAGAACTCAAGGTTCCCGTGCTGGGAAAACAGGTTTTGCAGCTGTTTGAGCTAAGATTTCCAAGTTATTCACATAATGAAAACCTATACTTTGTTTCGGTCGAGTTCCCCATTCAAATGCATGTAACAGTGAGAAACGCACTGTCTTGGCGAAAGAAAGCGTTTTTGTACAACTTCATATAAATAGCTGTAACTTTTGATAGAAGACTCAGACAAACATGTTTATGGCTTTATCTTATAGAACTCAAGGTTCCCGTGCTGGGAAAACAGGTTTTGCAGCTGTTTGAGCTAAGATTTCCAAGTTATTCACATAATGAAAACTTATACTTTGTTTCGGTCGAGTTCCCCATTCAAATGCATGTAACAGTGAGAAACGCACTGTCTTGGCGAAAGAAAGCGTTTTTGTACAACTTCATATAAATAGCTGTAACTTTTGATAGAAGACTCGGATACACATGTTTATGGCTTTATCTTATAGAACTCAAGGTCTCCGTGCTGGGAAAACAGGTTTTGCAGCTGTTTGAGCTAAGATTTCCAAGTTATTCACATAATGAAAACCTATACTTTGTTTCGGTCGAGTTCCCCATTCAAATGCATGTAACAGTGAGAAACGCACTGTCTTGGCGAAAGAAAGCGTTTTTGTACAACTTCATATAAATAGCTGTAACTTTTGATAGAAGACTCAGACAAACATGTTTATGGCTTTATCTTATAGAACTCAAGGTTCCCGTGCTGGGAAAACAGGTTTTGCAGCTGTTTGAGCTAAGATTTCCAAGTTATTCACATAATGAAAACTTATACTTTGTTTCGGTCGAGTTCCCCATTCAAATGCATGTAACAGTGAGAAACGCACTGTCTTGGCGAAAGAAAGCGTTTTTGTACAACTTCATATAAATAGCTGTAACTTTTGATAGAAGACTCGGATACACATGTTTATGGCTTTATCTTATAGAACTCAAGGTCTCCGTGCTGGGAAAACAGGTTTTGCAGCTGTTTGAGCTAAGATTTCCAAGTTATTCACATAATGAAAACCTATACTTTGTTTCGGTGGAGTTCCCCATTCAAATGCATGTAACAGTGAGAAACGCACTGTCTTGGCGAAAGAAAGCGTTTTTGTACAACTTCATATAAATAGCTGTAACTTTTGATAGAAGACTCGGATAAACATGTTTATGGCCTTATATTATAGAACTCAAGGTCTCCGTGCTGGGAAAACAGGTTTTGCAGCTGTTTGAGCTAAGATTTCCAAGTTATTCACATAATGAAAACCTATACTTTGTTTCGGTCGAGTTCCCCATTCAAATGCATGTAACAGTGAGAAACGCACTGTCTTGGCGAAAGAAAGCGTTTTTGTACAACTTCATATAAATAGCTGTAACTTTTGATAGAAGACTCGGATACACATGTTTATGGCTTTATCTTATAGAACTCAAGGTCTCCGTGCTGGGAAAACAGGTTTTGCAGCTGTTTGAGCTAAGATTTCCAAGTTATTCACATAATGAAAACCTATACTTTGTTTCGGTCGAGTTCCCCATTTAAATGCATGTAACAGTGAGAAACGCACTGTCTTGGCGAAAGAAAGCGTTTTTGTACAACTTCATATAAATAGCTGTAACTTTTGATAGAAGACTCGGATACACATGTTTATGGCTTTATCTTATAGAACTCAAGGTCTCCGTGCTGGGAAAACAGGTTTTGCAGCTGTTTGAGCTATGATTTCCAAGTTATTCACATAATGAAAACCTATACTTTGTTTCGGTGGAGTTCCCCATTCAAATGCATGTAACAGTGAGAAACGCACTGTCTTGGCGAAAGAAAGCGTTTTTGTACAACTTCATATAAATAGCTGTAACTTTTGATAGAAGACTCAGACAAACATGTTTATGGCTTTATCTTATAGAACTCAAGGTCTCCGTGCTGGGAAAACAGGTTTTGCAGCTGTTTGAGCTAAGATTTCCAAGTTATTCACATAATGAAAACCTATACTTTGTTTCGGTCGAGTTCCCCATTTAAATGCATGTAACAGTGAGAAACGCACTGTCTTGGCGAAAGAAAGCGTTTTTGTACAACTTCATATAAATAGCTGTAACTTTTGATAGAAGACTCGGATACACATGTTTATGGCTTTATCTTATAGAACTCAAGGTCTCCGTGCTGGGAAAACAGGTTTTGCAGCTGTTTGAGCTAAGATTTCCAAGTTATTCACATAATGAAAACCTATACTTTGTTTCGGTCGAGTTCCCCATTTAAATGCATGTAACAGTGAGAAACGCACTGTCTTGGCGAAAGAAAGCGTTTTTGTACAACTTCATATAAATAGCTGTAACTTTTGATAGAAGACTCGGATACACATGTTTATGGCTTTATCTTATAGAACTCAAGGTCTCCGTGCTGGGAAAACAGGTTTTGCAGCTGTTTGAGCTATGATTTCCAAGTTATTCACATAATGAAAACCTATACTTTGTTTCGGTCGAGTTCCCCATTCAAATGCATGTAACAGTGAGAAACGCACTGTCTTGGCGAAAGAAAGCGTTTTTGTACAACTTCATATAAATAGCTGTAACTTTTGATAGAAGACTCAGACAAACATGTTTATGGCTTTATCTTATAGAACTCAAGGTCTCCGTGCTGGGAAAACAGGTTTTGCAGCTGTTTGAGCTAAGATTTCCAAGTTATTCACATAATGAAAACCTATACTTTGTTTCGGTCGAGTTCCCCATTCAAATGCATGTAACAGTGAGAAACGCACTGTCTTGGCGAAAGAAAGCGTTTTTGTACAACTTCATATAAATAGCTGTAACTTTTGATAGAAGACTCGGATACACATGTTTATGGCTTTATCTTATAGAACTCAAGGTCTCCGTGCTGGGAAAACAGGTTTTGCAGCTGTTTGAGCTAAGATTTCCAAGTTATTCACATAATGAAAACCTATACTTTGTTTCGGTCGAGTTCCCCATTCAAATGCATGTAACAGTGAGAAACGCACTGTCTTGGCGAAAGAAAGCTATTTTGTACAACTTCATATAAATAGCTGTAACTTTTGATAGAAGACTCGGATACACATGTTTATGGCTTTATCTTATAGAACTCAAGGTCTCCATGCTGGGAAAACAGGTTTTGCAGCTGTTTGAGCTAAGATTTCCAAGTTATTCACATAATGAAAACTTATACTTTGTTTCGGTCGAGTTCCCCATTCAAATGCATGTAACAGTGAGAAACGCACTGTCTTGGCGAAAGAAAGCGTTTTTGTACAACTTCATATAAATAGCTGTAACTTTTGATAGAAGACTCAGACAAACATGTTTATGGCTTTATCTTATAGAACTCAAGGTCTCCGTGCTGGGAAAACAGGTTTTGCAGCTGTTTGAGCTAAGATTTCCAAGTTATTCACATAATGAAAACCTATACTTTGTTTCGGTCGAGTTCCCCATTTAAATGCATGTAACAGTGAGAAACGCACTGTCTTGGCGAAAGAAAGCGTTTTTGTACAACTTCATATAAATAGCTGTAACTTTTGATAGAAGACTCGGATACACATGTTTATGGCTTTATCTTATAGAACTCAAGGTCTCCGTGCTGGGAAAACAGGTTTTGCAGCTGTTTGAGCTAAGATTTCCAAGTTATTCACATAATGAAAACCTATACTTTGTTTCGGTCGAGTTCCCCATTTAAATGCATGTAACAGTGAGAAACGCACTGTCTTGGCGAAAGAAAGCGTTTTTGTACAACTTCATATAAATAGCTGTAACTTTTGATAGAAGACTCGGATACACATGTTTATGGCTTTATCTTATAGAACTCAAGGTCTCCGTGCTGGGAAAACAGGTTTTGCAGCTGTTTGAGCTATGATTTCCAAGTTATTCACATAATGAAAACCTATACTTTGTTTCGGTCGAGTTCCCCATTCAAATGCATGTAACAGTGAGAAACGCACTGTCTTGGCGAAAGAAAGCGTTTTTGTACAACTTCATATAAATAGCTGTAACTTTTGATAGAAGACTCAGACAAACATGTTTATGGCTTTATCTTATAGAACTCAAGGTCTCCGTGCTGGGAAAACAGGTTTTGCAGCTGTTTGAGCTAAGATTTCCAAGTTATTCACATAATGAAAACCTATACTTTGTTTCGGTCGAGTTCCCCATTTAAATGCATGTAACAGTGAGAAACGCACTGTCTTGGCGAAAGAAAGCGTTTTTGTACAACTTCATATAAATAGCTGTAACTTTTGATAGAAGACTCGGATACACATGTTTATGGCTTTATCTTATAGAACTCAAGGTCTCCGTGCTGGGAAAACAGGTTTTGCAGCTGTTTGAGCTATGATTTCCAAGTTATTCACATAATGAAAACCTATACTTTGTTTCGGTCGAGTTCCCCATTCAAATGCATGTAACAGTGAGAAACGCACTGTCTTGGCGAAAGAAAGCGTTTTTGTACAACTTCATATAAATAGCTGTAACTTTTGATAGAAGACTCAGACAAACATGTTTATGGCTTTATCTTATAGAACTCAAGGTCTCCGTGCTGGGAAAACAGGTTTTGCAGCTGTTTGAGCTAAGATTTCCAAGTTATTCACATAATGAAAACCTATACTTTGTTTCGGTCGAGTTCCCCATTCAAATGCATGTAACAGTGAGAAACGCACTGTCTTGGCGAAAGAAAGCGTTTTTGTACAACTTCATATAAATAGCTGTAACTTTTGATAGAAGACTCGGATACACATGTTTATGGCTTTATCTTATAGAACTCAAGGTCTCCGTGCTGGGAAAACAGGTTTTGCAGCTGTTTGAGCTAAGATTTCCAAGTTATTCACATAATGAAAACCTATACTTTGTTTCGGTCGAGTTCCCCATTCAAATGCATGTAACAGTGAGAAACGCACTGTCTTGGCGAAAGAAAGCGTTTTTGTACAACTTCATATAAATAGCTGTAACTTTTGATAGAAGACTCGGATACACATGTTTATGGCTTTATCTTATAGAACTCAAGGTCTCCGTGCTGGGAAAACAGGTTTTGCAGCTGTTTGAGCTAAGATTTCCAAGTTATTCACATAATGAAAACTTATACTTTGTTTCGGTCGAGTTCCCCATTCAAATGCATGTAACAGTGAGAAACGCACTGTCTTGGCGAAAGAAAGCGTTTTTGTACAACTTCATATAAATAGCTGTAACTTTTGATAGAAGACTCGGATACACATGTTTATGGCTTTATCTTATAGAACTCAAGGTCTCCGTGCTGGGAAAACAGGTTTTGCAGCTGTTTGAGCTAAGATTTCCAAGTTATTCACATAATGAAAACCTATACTTTGTTTCGGTCGAGTTCCCCATTCAAATGCATGTAACAGTGAGAAACGCACTGTCTTGGCGAAAGAAAGCGTTTTTGTACAACTTCATATAAATAGCTGTAACTTTTGATAGAAGACTCGGATACACATGTTTATGGCTTTATCTTATAGAACTCAAGGTCTCCGTGCTGGGCAAACAGGTTTTGCAGCTGTTTGAGCTAAGATTTCCAAGTTATTCACATAATGAAAACCTATACTTTGTTTCGGTCGAGTTCCCCATTCAAATGCATGTAACAGTGAGAAACGCACTGTCTTGGCGAAAGAAAGCGTTTTTGTACAACTTCATAGAAATAGCTGTAACTTTTGATAGAAGACTCAGACAAACATGTTTATGGCTTTATCTTATAGAACTCAAGGTTCCCGTGCTGGGAAAACAGGTTTTGCAGCTGTTTGAGCTAAGATTTCCAAGTTATTCACATAATGAAAACTTATACTTTGTTTCGGTCGAGTTCCCCATTCAAATGCATGTAACAGTGAGAAACGCACTGTCTTGGCGAAAGAAAGCGTTTTTGTACAACTTCATATAAATAGCTGTAACTTTTGATAGAAGACTCGGATACACATGTTTATGGCTTTATCTTATAGAACTCAAGGTCTCCGTGCTGGGAAAACAGGTTTTGCAGCTGTTTGAGCTAAGATTTCCAAGTTATTCACATAATGAAAACCTATACTTTGTTTCGGTGGAGTTCCCCATTCAAATGCATGTAACAGTGAGAAACGCACTGTCTTGGCGAAAGAAAGCGTTTTTGTACAACTTCATATAAATAGCTGTAACTTTTGATAGAAGACTCGGATAAACATGTTTATGGCCTTATATTATAGAACTCAAGGTCTCCGTGCTGGGAAAACAGGTTTTGCAGCTGTTTGAGCTAAGATTTCCAAGTTATTCACATAATGAAAACCTATACTTTGTTTCGGTCGAGTTCCCCATTCAAATGCATGTAACAGTGAGAAACGCACTGTCTTGGCGAAAGAAAGCGTTTTTGTACAACTTCATATAAATAGCTGTAACTTTTGATAGAAGACTCGGATACACATGTTTATGGCTTTATCTTATAGAACTCAAGGTCTCCGTGCTGGGAAAACAGGTTTTGCAGCTGTTTGAGCTAAGATTTCCAAGTTATTCACATAATGAAAACCTATACTTTGTTTCGGTCGAGTTCCCCATTTAAATGCATGTAACAGTGAGAAACGCACTGTCTTGGCGAAAGAAAGCGTTTTTGTACAACTTCATATAAATAGCTGTAACTTTTGATAGAAGACTCGGATACACATGTTTATGGCTTTATCTTATAGAACTCAAGGTCTCCGTGCTGGGAAAACAGGTTTTGCAGCTGTTTGAGCTATGATTTCCAAGTTATTCACATAATGAAAACCTATACTTTGTTTCGGTGGAGTTCCCCATTCAAATGCATGTAACAGTGAGAAACGCACTGTCTTGGCGAAAGAAAGCGTTTTTGTACAACTTCATATAAATAGCTGTAACTTTTGATAGAAGACTCAGACAAACATGTTTATGGCTTTATCTTATAGAACTCAAGGTCTCCGTGCTGGGAAAACAGGTTTTGCAGCTGTTTGAGCTAAGATTTCCAAGTTATTCACATAATGAAAACCTATACTTTGTTTCGGTCGAGTTCCCCATTTAAATGCATGTAACAGTGAGAAACGCACTGTCTTGGCGAAAGAAAGCGTTTTTGTACAACTTCATATAAATAGCTGTAACTTTTGATAGAAGACTCGGATACACATGTTTATGGCTTTATCTTATAGAACTCAAGGTCTCCGTGCTGGGAAAACAGGTTTTGCAGCTGTTTGAGCTATGATTTCCAAGTTATTCACATAATGAAAACCTATACTTTGTTTCGGTCGAGTTCCCCATTCAAATGCATGTAACAGTGAGAAACGCACTGTCTTGGCGAAAGAAAGCGTTTTTGTACAACTTCATATAAATAGCTGTAACTTTTGATAGAAGACTCAGACAAACATGTTTATGGCTTTATCTTATAGAACTCAAGGTCTCCGTGCTGGGAAAACAGGTTTTGCAGCTGTTTGAGCTAAGATTTCCAAGTTATTCACATAATGAAAACCTATACTTTGTTTCGGTCGAGTTCCCCATTCAAATGCATGTAACAGTGAGAAACGCACTGTCTTGGCGAAAGAAAGCGTTTTTGTACAACTTCATATAAATAGCTGTAACTTTTGATAGAAGACTCGGATACACATGTTTATGGCTTTATCTTATAGAACTCAAGGTCTCCGTGCTGGGAAAACAGGTTTTGCAGCTGTTTGAGCTAAGATTTCCAAGTTATTCACATAATGAAAACCTATACTTTGTTTCGGTCGAGTTCCCCATTCAAATGCATGTAACAGTGAGAAACGCACTGTCTTGGCGAAAGAAAGCGTTTTTGTACAACTTCATATAAATAGCTGTAACTTTTGATAGAAGACTCGGATAAACATGTTTATGGCTTTATCTTATAGAACTCAAGGTCTCCGTGCTGGGCAAACAGGTTTTGCAGCTGTTTGAGCTAAGATTTCCAAGTTATTCACATAATGAAAACCTATACTTTGTTTCGGTCGAGTTCCCCATTCAAATGCATGTAACAGTGAGAAACGCACTGTCTTGGCGAAAGAAAGCGTTTTTGTACAACTTCATATAAATAGCTGTAACTTTTGATAGAAGACTCGGATACACATGTTTATGGCTTTATCTTATAGAACTCAAGGTCTCCGTGCTGGGAAAACAGGTTTTGCAGCTGTTTGAGCTAAGATTTCCAAGTTATTCACATAATGAAAACCTATACTTTGTTTCGGTCGAGTTCCCCATTCAAATGCATGTAACAGTGAGAAACGCACTGTCTTGGCGAAAGAAAGCGTTTTTGTACAACTTCATATAAATAGCTGTAACTTTTGATAGAAGACTCAGACAAACATGTTTATGGCTTTATCTTATAGAACTCAAGGTTCCCGTGCTGGGAAAACAGGTTTTGCAGCTGTTTGAGCTAAGATTTCCAAGTTATTCACATAATGAAAACCTATACTTTGTTTCGGTCGAGTTCCCCATTCAAATGCATGTAACAGTGAGAAACGCACTGTCTTGGCGAAAGAAAGCGTTTTTGTACAACTTCATATAAATAGCTGTAACTTTTGATAGAAGACTCGGATACACATGTTTATGGCTTTATCTTATAGAACTCAAGGTCTCCGTGCTGGGAAAACAGGTTTTGCAGCTGTTTGAGCTAAGATTTCCAAGTTATTCACATAATGAAAACTTATACTTTGTTTCGGTCGAGTTCCCCATTCAAATGCATGTAACAGTGAGAAACGCACTGTCTTGGCGAAAGAAAGCGTTTTTGTACAACTTCATATAAATAGCTGTAACTTTTGATAGAAGACTCGGATACACATGTTTATGGCTTTATCTTATAGAACTCAAGGTCTCCGTGCTGGGAAAACAGGTTTTGCAGCTGTTTGAGCTAAGATTTCCAAGTTATTCACATAATGAAAACCTATACTTTGTTTCGGTCGAGTTCCCCATTCAAATGCATGTAACAGTGAGAAACGCACTGTCTTGGCGAAAGAAAGCGTTTTTGTACAACTTCATATAAATAGCTGTAACTTTTGATAGAAGACTCAGACAAACATGTTTATGGCTTTATCTTATAGAACTCAAGGTCCCCGTGCTGGGAAAACAGGTTTTGCAGCTGTTTGAGCTAAGATTTCCAAGTTATTCACATAATGAAAACCTATACTTTGTTTCGGTCGAGTTCCCCATTCAAATGCATGTAACAGTGAGAAACGCACTGTCTTGGCGAAAGAAAGCGTTTTTGTACAACTTCATATAAATAGCTGTAACTTTTGATAGAAGACTCGGATACACATGTTTATGGCTTTATCTTATAGAACTCAAGGTCTCCGTGCTGGGAAAACAGGTTTTGCAGCTGTTTGAGCTAAGATTTCCAAGTTATTCACATAATGAAAACCTATACTTTGTTTCGGTGGAGTTCCCCATTCAAATGCATGTAACAGTGAGAAACGCACTGTCTTGGCGAAAGAAAGCGTTTTTGTACAACTTCATATAAATAGCTGTAACTTTTGATAGAAGACTCGGATACACATGTTTATGGCTTTATCTTATAGAACTCAAGGTCTCCGTGCTGGGAAAACAAGTTTTGCAGCTGTTTGAGCTAAGATTTCCAAGTTATTCACATAATGAAAACCTATACTTTGTTTCGGTCGAGTTCCCCATTCAAAATGCATGTAACAGTGAGAAACGCACTGTCTTGGCGAAAGAAAGCGTTTTTGTACAACTTCATATAAATAGCTGTAACTTTTGATAGAAGACTCGGATAAACATGTTTATGGCCTTATATTATAGAACTCAAGGTCTCCGTGCTGGGAAAACAGGTTTTGCAGCTGTTTGAGCTAAGATTTCCAAGTTATTCACATAATGAAAACCTATACTTTGTTTCGGTCGAGTTCCCCATTCAAATGCATGTAACAGTGAGAAACGCACTGTCTTGGCGAAAGAAAGCGTTTTTGTACAACTTCATATAAATAGCTGTAACTTTTGATAGAAGACTCGGATAAACATGTTTATGGCCTTATATTATAGAACTCAAGGTCTCCGTGCTGGGAAAACAGGTTTTGCAGCTGTTTGAGCTAAGATTTCCAAGTTATTCACATAATGAAAACCTATACTTTGTTTCGGTCGAGTTCCCCATTCAAATGCATGTAACAGTGAGAAACGCACTGTCTTGGCGAAAGAAAGCGTTTTTGTACAACTTCATATAAATAGCTGTAACTTTTGATAGAAGACTCAGACAAACATGTTTATGGCTTTATCTTATAGAACTCAAGGTTCCCGTGCTGGGAAAACAGGTTTTGCAGCTGTTTGAGCTAAGATTTCCAAGTTATTCACATAATGAAAACTTATACTTTGTTTCGGTCGAGTTCCCCATTCAAATGCATGTAACAGTGAGAAACGCACTGTCTTGGCGAAAGAAAGCGTTTTTGTACAACTTCATATAAATAGCTGTAACTTTTGATAGAAGACTCGGATACACATGTTTATGGCTTTATCTTATAGAACTCAAGGTCTCCGTGCTGGGAAAACAGGTTTTGCAGCTGTTTGAGCTAAGATTTCCAAGTTATTCACATAATGAAAACCTATACTTTGTTTCGGTCGAGTTCCCCATTCAAATGCATGTAACAGTGAGAAACGCACTGTCTTGGCGAAAGAAAGCGTTTTTGTACAACTTCATATAAATAGCTGTAACTTTTGATAGAAGACTCAGACAAACATGTTTATGGCTTTATCTTATAGAACTCAAGGTCTCCGTGCTGGGAAAACAGGTTTTGCAGCTGTTTGAGCTAAGATTTCCAAGTTATTCACATAATGAAAACCTATACTTTGTTTCGGTCGAGTTCCCCATTCAAATGCATGTAACAGTGAGAAACGCACTGTCTTGGCGAAAGAAAGCGTTTTTGTACAACTTCATATAAATAGCTGTAACTTTTGATAGAAGACTCGGATACACATGTTTATGGCCTTATATTATAGAACTCAAGGTCTCCGTGCTGGGAAAACAGGTTTTGCAGCTGTTTGAGCTAAGATTTCCAAGTTATTCACATAATGAAAACCTATACTTTGTTTCGGTCGAGTTCCCCATTCAAATGCATGTAACAGTGAGAAACGCACTGTCTTGGCGAAAGAAAGCGTTTTTGTACAACTTCATATAAATAGCTGTAACTTTTGATAGAAGACTCGGATACACATGTTTATGGCTTTATCTTATAGAACTCAAGGTCTCCGTGCTGGGAAAACAGGTTTTGCAGCTGTTTGAGCTAAGATTTCCAAGTTATTCACATAATGAAAACCTATACTTTGTTTCGGTCGAGTTCCCCATTCAAATGCATGTAACAGTGAGAAACGCACTGTCTTGGCGAAAGAAAGCGTTTTTGTACAACTTCATATAAATAGCTGTAACTTTTGATAGAAGACTCGGATACACATGTTTATGGCTTTATCTTATAGAACTCAAGGTTCCCGTGCTGGGAAAACAGGTTTTGCAGCTGTTTGAGCTAAGATTTCCAAGTTATTCACATAATGAAAACTTATACTTTGTTTCGGTCGAGTTCCCCATTCAAATGCATGTAACAGTGAGAAACGCACTGTCTTGGCGAAAGAAAGCGTTTTTGTACAACTTCATATAAATAGCTGTAACTTTTGATAGAAGACTCGGATACACATGTTTATGGCTTTATCTTATAGAACTCAAGGTCTCCGTGCTGGGAAAACAGGTTTTGCAGCTGTTTGAGCTAAGATTTCCAAGTTATTCACATAATGAAAACCTATACTTTGTTTCGGTCGAGTTCCCCATTCAAATGCATGTAACAGTGAGAAACGCACTGTCTTGGCGAAAGAAAGCGTTTTTGTACAACTTCATATAAATAGCTGTAACTTTTGATAGAAGACTCAGACAAACATGTTTATGGCTTTATCTTATAGAACTCAAGGTCTCCGTGCTGGGAAAACAGGTTTTGCAGCTGTTTGAGCTAAGATTTCCAAGTTATTCACATAATGAAAACCTATACTTTGTTTCGGTCGAGTTCCCCATTCAAAATGCATGTAACAGTGAGAAACGCACTGTCTTGGCGAAAGAAAGCGTTTTTGTACAACTTCATATAAATAGCTGTAACTTTTGATAGAAGACTCGGATAAACATGTTTATGGCCTTATATTATAGAACTCAAGGTCTCCGTGCTGGGAAAACAGGTTTTGCAGCTGTTTGAGCTAAGATTTCCAAGTTATTCACATAATGAAAACTTATACTTTGTTTCGGTCGAGTTCCCCATTCAAATGCATGTAACAGTGAGAAACGCACTGTCTTGGCGAAAGAAAGCGTTTTTGTACAACTTCATATAAATAGCTGTAACTTTTGATAGAAGACTCGGATACACATGTTTATGGCTTTATCTTATAGAACTCAAGGTCTCCGTGCTGGGAAAACAGGTTTTGCAGCTGTTTGAGCTAAGATTTCCAAGTTATTCACATAATGAAAACCTATACTTTGTTTCGGTCGAGTTCCCCATTCAAATGCATGTAACAGTGAGAAACGCACTGTCTTGGCGAAAGAAAGCGTTTTTGTACAACTTCATATAAATAGCTGTAACTTTTGATAGAAGACTCGGATACACATGTTTATGGCTTTATCTTATAGCACTCAAGGTCTCCGTGCTGGGAAAACAAGTTTTGCAGCTGTTTGAGCTAAGATTTCCAAGTTATTCACATAATGAAAACCTATACTTTGTTTCGGTCGAGTTCCCCATTCAAAATGCATGTAACAGTGAGAAACGCACTGTCTTGGCGAAAGAAAGCGTTTTTGTACAACTTCATATAAATAGCTGTAACTTTTGATAGAAGACTCGGATAAACATGTTTATGGCCTTATATTATAGAACTCAAGGTCTCCGTGCTGGGAAAACAGGTTTTGCAGCTGTTTGAGCTAAGATTTCCAAGTTATTCACATAATGAAAACCTATACTTTGTTTCGGTCGAGTTCCCCATTCAAATGCATGTAACAGTGAGAAACGCACTGTCTTGGCGAAAGAAAGCGTTTTTGTACAACTTCATATAAATAGCTGTAACTTTTGATAGAAGACTCGGATAAACATGTTTATGGCCTTATATTATAGAACTCAAGGTCTCCGTGCTGGGAAAACAGGTTTTGCAGCTGTTTGAGCTAAGATTTCCAAGTTATTCACATAATGAAAACTTATACTTTGTTTCGGTCGAGTTCCCCATTCAAATGCATGTAACAGTGAGAAACGCACTGTCTTGGCGAAAGAAAGCGTTTTTGTACAACTTCATATAAATAGCTGTAACTTTTGATAGAAGACTCGGATACACATGTTTATGGCTTTATCTTATAGAACTCAAGGTCTCCGTGCTGGGAAAACAGGTTTTGCAGCTGTTTGAGCTAAGATTTCCAAGTTATTCACATAATGAAAACCTATACTTTGTTTCGGTCGAGTTCCCCATTCAAATGCATGTAACAGTGAGAAACGCACTGTCTTGGCGAAAGAAAGCGTTTTTGTACAACTTCATATAAATAGCTGTAACTTTTGATAGAAGACTCAGACAAACATGTTTATGGCTTTATCTTATAGAACTCAAGGTTCCCGTGCTGGGAAAACAGGTTTTGCAGCTGTTTGAGCTAAGATTTCCAAGTTATTCACATAATGAAAACCTATACTTTGTTTCGGTCGAGTTCCCCATTCAAATGCATGTAACAGTGAGAAACGCACTGTCTTGGCGAAAGAAAGCGTTTTTGTACAACTTCATATAAATAGCTGTAACTTTTGATAGAAGACTCGGATACACATGTTTATGGCTTTATCTTATAGAACTCAAGGTCTCCGTGCTGGGAAAACAGGTTTTGCAGCTGTTTGAGCTAAGATTTCCAAGTTATTCACATAATGAAAACCTATACTTTGTTTCGGTCGAGTTCCCCATTCAAATGCATGTAACAGTGAGAAACGCACTGTCTTGGCGAAAGAAAGCGTTTTTGTACAACTTCATATAAATAGCTGTAACTTTTGATAGAAGACTCAGACAAACATGTTTATGGCTTTATCTTATAGAACTCAAGGTCTCCGTGCTGGGAAAACAGGTTTTGCAGCTGTTTGAGCTAAGATTTCCAAGTTATTCACATAATGAAAACCTATACTTTGTTTCGGTCGAGTTCCCCATTCAAATGCATGTAACAGTGAGAAACGCACTGTCTTGGCGAAAGAAAGCGTTTTTGTACAACTTCATATAAATAGCTGTAACTTTTGATAGAAGACTCGGATACACATGTTTATGGCTTTATCTTATAGAACTCAAGGTTCCCGTGCTGGGAAAACAGGTTTTGCAGCTGTTTGAGCTAAGATTTCCAAGTTATTCACATAATGAAAACTTATACTTTGTTTCGGTCGAGTTCCCCATTCAAATGCATGTAACAGTGAGAAACGCACTGTGTTGGCGAAAGAAAGCGTTTTTGTACAACTTCATATAAATAGCTGTAACTTTTGATAGAAGACTCGGATACACATGTTTATGGCTTTATCTTATAGAACTCAAGGTCTCCGTGCTGGGAAAACAGGTTTTGCAGCTGTTTGAGCTAAGATTTCCAAGTTATTCACATAATGAAAACCTATACTTTGTTTCGGTCGAGTTCCCCATTCAAATGCATGTAACAGTGAGAAACGCACTGTCTTGGCGAAAGAAAGCGTTTTTGTACAACTTCATATAAATAGCTGTAACTTTTGATAGAAGACTCGGATACACATGTTTATGGCTTTATCTTATAGAACTCAAGGTCTCCGTGCTGGGCAAATAGGTTTTGCAGCTGTTTGAGCTAAGATTTCCAAGTTATTCACATAATGAAAACCTATACTTTGTTTCGGTCGAGTTCCCCATTCAAATGCATGTAACAGTGAGAAACGCACTGTCTTGGCGAAAGAAAGCGTTTTTGTACAACTTCATATAAATAGCTGTAACTTTTGATAGAAGACTCAGACAAACATGTTTATGGCTTTATCTTATAGAACTCAAGGTCTCCGTGCTGGGAAAACAGGTTTTGCAGCTGTTTGAGCTAAGATTTCCAAGTTATTCACATAATGAAAACCTATACTTTGTTTCGGTCGAGTTCCCCATTCAAAATGCATGTAACAGTGAGAAACGCACTGTCTTGGCGAAAGAAAGCGTTTTTGTACAACTTCATATAAATAGCTGTAACTTTTGATAGAAGACTCGGATAAACATGTTTATGGCCTTATATTATAGAACTCAAGGTCTCCGTGCTGGGAAAACAGGTTTTGCAGCTGTTTGAGCTAAGATTTCCAAGTTATTCACATAATGAAAACTTATACTTTGTTTCGGTCGAGTTCCCCATTCAAATGCATGTAACAGTGAGAAACGCACTGTCTTGGCGAAAGAAAGCGTTTTTGTACAACTTCATATAAATAGCTGTAACTTTTGATAGAAGACTCGGATACACATGTTTATGGCTTTATCTTATAGAACTCAAGGTCTCCGTGCTGGGAAAACAGGTTTTGCAGCTGTTTGAGCTAAGATTTCCAAGTTATTCACATAATGAAAACCTATACTTTGTTTCGGTCGAGTTCCCCATTCAAATGCATGTAACAGTGAGAAACGCACTGTCTTGGCGAAAGAAAGCGTTTTTGTACAACTTCATATAAATAGCTGTAACTTTTGATAGAAGACTCGGATACACATGTTTATGGCTTTATCTTATAGAACTCAAGGTCTCCGTGCTGGGAAAACAGGTTTTGCAGCTGTTTGAGCTAAGATTTCCAAGTTATTCACATAATGAAAACCTATACTTTGTTTCGGTCGAGTTCCCCATTCAAATGCATGTAACAGTGAGAAACGCACTGTCTTGGCGAAAGAAAGCGTTTTTGTACAACTTCATATAAATAGCTGTAACTTTTGATAGAAGACTCAGACAAACATGTTTATGGCTTTATCTTATAGAACTCAAGGTCTCCGTGCTGGGAAAACAGGTTTTGCAGCTGTTTGAGCTAAGATTTCCAAGTTATTCACATAATGAAAACCTATACTTTGTTTCGGTCGAGTTCCCCATTCAAATGCATGTAACAGTGAGAAACGCACTGTCTTGGCGAAAGAAAGCGTTTTTGTACAACTTCATATAAATAGCTGTAACTTTTGATAGAAGACTCAGACAAACATGTTTATGGCTTTATCTTATAGAACTCAAGGTCTCCGTGCTGGGAAAACAGGTTTTGCAGCTGTTTGAGCTAAGATTTCCAAGTTATTCACATAATGAAAACCTATACTTTGTTTCGGTCGAGTTCCCCATTCAAATGCATGTAACAGTGAGAAACGCACTGTCTTGGCGAAAGAAAGCGTTTTTGTACAACTTCATATAAATAGCTGTAACTTTTGATAGAAGACTCGGATAAACATGTTTATGGCCTTATATTATAGAACTCAAGGTCTCCGTGCTGGAAAAACAGGTTTTGCAGCTGTTTGAGCTAAGATTTCCAAGTTATTCACATAATGAAAACCTATACTTTGTTTCGGTCGAGTTCCCCATTCAAATGCATGTAACAGTGAGAAACGCACTGTCTTGGCGAAAGAAAGCGTTTTTGTACAACTTCATATAAATAGCTGTAACTTTTGATAGAAGACTCAGACAAACATGTTTATGGCTTTATCTTATAGAACTCAAGGTCTCCGTGCTGGGAAAACAGGTTTTGCAGCTGTTTGAGCTAAGATTTCCAAGTTATTCACATAATGAAAACCTATACTTTGTTTCGGTCGAGTTCCCCATTCAAATGCATGTAACAGTGAGAAACGCACTGTCTTGGCGAAAGAAAGCGTTTTTGTACAACTTCATATAAATAGCTGTAACTTTTGATAGAAGACTCGGATACACATGTTTATGGCTTTATCTTATAGAACTCAAGGTCTCCGTGCTGGGAAAACAGGTTTTGCAGCTGTTTGAGCTAAGATTTCCAAGTTATTCACATAATGAAAACCTATACTTTGTTTCGGTCGAGTTCCCCATTCAAATGCATGTAACAGTGAGAAACGCACTGTCTTGGCGAAAGAAAGCGTTTTTGTACAACTTCATATAAATAGCTGTAACTTTTGATAGAAGACTCAGACAAACATGTTTATGGCTTTATCTTATAGAACTCAAGGTTCCCGTGCTGGGAAAACAGGTTTTGCAGCTGTTTGAGCTAAGATTTCCAAGTTATTCACATAATGAAAACTTATACTTTGTTTCGGTCGAGTTCCCCATTCAAATGCATGTAACAGTGAGAAACGCACTGTCTTGGCGAAAGAAAGCGTTTTTGTACAACTTCATATAAATAGCTGTAACTTTTGATAGAAGACTCGGATACACATGTTTATGGCTTTATCTTATAGAACTCAAGGTCTCCGTGCTGGGAAAACAGGTTTTGCAGCTGTTTGAGCTAAGATTTCCAAGTTATTCACATAATGAAAACCTATACTTTGTTTCGGTCGAGTTCCCCATTCAAATGCATGTAACAGTGAGAAACGCACTGTCTTGGCGAAAGAAAGCGTTTTTGTACAACTTCATATAAATAGCTGTAACTTTTGATAGAAGACTCGGATACACATGTTTATGGCTTTATCTTATAGAACTCAAGGTCTCCGTGTTGGGAAAACAGGTTTTGCAGCTGTTTGAGCTAAGATTTCCAAGTTATTCACATAATGAAAACCTATACTTTGTTTCGGTCGAGTTCCCCATTCAAATGCATGTAACAGTGAGAAACGCACTGTCTTGGCGAAAGAAAGCGTTTTTGTACAACTTCATATAAATAGCTGTAACTTTTGATAGAAGACTCAGACAAACATGTTTATGGCTTTATCTTATAGAACTCAAGGTTCCCGTGCTGGGAAAACAGGTTTTGCAGCTGTTTAAGCTAAGATTTCCAAGTTATTCACATAATGAAAACTTATACTTTGTTTCGGTCGAGTTCCCCATTCAAATGCATGTAACAGTGAGAAACGCACTGTCTTGGCGAAAGAAAGCGTTTTTGTACAACTTCATATAAATAGCTGTAACTTTTGATAGAAGACTCAGACAAACATGTTTATGGCTTTATCTTATAGAACTCAAGGTTCCCGTGCTGGGAAAACAGGTTTTGCAGCTGTTTAAGCTAAGATTTCCAAGTTATTCACATAATGAAAACCTATACTTTGTTTCGGTCGAGTTCCCCATTCAAATGCATGTAACAGTGAGAAACGCACTGTGTTGGCGAAAGAAAGCGTTTTTGTACAACTTCATATAAATAGCTGTAACTTTTGATAGAAGACTCGGATACACATGTTTATGGCTTTATCTTATAGAACTCAAGGTCTCCGTGCTGGGAAAACAGGTTTTGCAGCTGTTTGAGCTAAGATTTCCAAGTTATTCACATAATGAAAACCTATACTTTGTTTCGGTCGAGTTCCCCATTCAAATGCATGTAACAGTGAGAAACGCACTGTCTTGGCGAAAGAAAGCGTTTTTGTACAACTTCATATAAATAGCTGTAACTTTTGATAGAAGACTCAGACAAACATGTTTATGGCTTTATCTTATAGAACTCAAGGTCTCCGTGCTGGGAAAACAGGTTTTGCAGCTGTTTGAGCTAAGATTTCCAAGTTATTCACATAATGAAAACCTATACTTTGTTTCGGTCGAGTTCCCCATTCAAATGCATGTAACAGTGAGAAACGCACTGTCTTGGCGAAAGAAAGCGTTTTTGTACAACTTCATATAAATAGCTGTAACTTTTGATAGAAGACTCAGACAAACATGTTTATGGCTTTATCTTATAGAACTCAAGGTTCCCGTGCTGGGAAAACAGGTTTTGCAGCTGTTTGAGCTAAGATTTCCAAGTTATTCACATAATGAAAACTTATACTTTGTTTCGGTCGAGTTCCCCATTCAAATGCATGTAACAGTGAGAAACGCACTGTCTTGGCGAAAGAAAGCGTTTTTGTACAACTTCATAGAAATAGCTGTAACTTTTGATAGAAGACTCGGATACACATGTTTATGGCTTTATCTTATAGAACTCAAGGTTCCCGTGCTGGGAAAACAGGTTTTGCAGCTGTTTGAGCTAAGATTTCCAAGTTATTCACATAATGAAAACCTATACTTTGTTTCGGTCGAGTTCCCCATTCAAATGCATGTAACAGTGAGAAACGCACTGTCTTGGCGAAAGAAAGCGTTTTTGTACAACTTCATATAAATAGCTGTAACTTTTGATAGAAGACTCGGATACACATGTTTATGGCTTTATCTTATAGAACTCAAGGTTCCCGTGCTGGGAAAACAGGTTTTGCAGCTGTTTGAGCTAAGATTTCCAAGTTATTCACATAATGAAAACCTATACTTTGTTTCGGTCGAGTTCCCCATTCAAATGCATGTAACAGTGAGAAACGCACTGTCTTGGCGAAAGAAAGCGTTTTTGTACAACTTCATATAAATAGCTGTAACTTTTGATAGAAGACTCGGATACACATGTTTATGGCTTTATCTTATAGAACTCAAGGTCTCCGTGCTGGGAAAACAGGTTTTGCAGCTGTTTGAGCTAAGATTTCCAAGTTATTCACATAATGAAAACCTATACTTTGTTTCGGTCGAGTTCCCCATTCAAATGCATGTAACAGTGAGAAACGCACTGTCTTGGCGAAAGAAAGCGTTTTTGTACAACTTCATATAAATAGCTGTAACTTTTGATAGAAGACTCAGACAAACATGTTTATGGCTTTATCTTATAGAACTCAAGGTTCCCGTGCTGGGAAAACAGGTTTTGCAGCTGTTTGAGCTAAGATTTCCAAGTTATTCACATAATGAAAACTTATACTTTGTTTCGGTCGAGTTCCCCATTCAAATGCATGTAACAGTGAGAAACGCACTGTCTTGGCGAAAGAAAGCGTTTTTGTACAACTTCATAGAAATAGCTGTAACTTTTGATAGAAGACTCGGATACACATGTTTATGGCTTTATCTTATAGAACTCAAGGTTCCCGTGCTGGGAAAACAGGTTTTGCAGCTGTTTGAGCTAAGATTTCCAAGTTATTCACATAATGAAAACCTATACTTTGTTTCGGTCGAGTTCCCCATTCAAATGCATGTAACAGTGAGAAACGCACTGTCTTGGCGAAAGAAAGCGTTTTTGTACAACTTCATATAAATAGCTGTAACTTTTGATAGAAGACTCGGATACACATGTTTATGGCTTTATCTTATAGAACTCAAGGTTCCCGTGCTGGGAAAACAGGTTTTGCAGCTGTTTGAGCTAAGATTTCCAAGTTATTCACATAATGAAAACCTATACTTTGTTTCGGTCGAGTTCCCCATTCAAATGCATGTAACAGTGAGAAACGCACTGTCTTGGCGAAAGAAAGCGTTTTTGTACAACTTCATATAAATAGCTGTAACTTTTGATAGAAGACTCGGATACACATGTTTATGGCTTTATCTTATAGAACTCAAGGTTCCCGTGCTGGGAAAACAGGTTTTGCAGCTGTTTGAGCTAAGATTTCCAAGTTATTCACATAATGAAAACCTATACTTTGTTTCGGTCGAGTTCCCCATTCAAATGCATGTAACAGTGAGAAACGCACTGTCTTGGCGAAAGAAAGCGTTTTTGTACAACTTCATAGAAATAGCTGTAACTTTTGATAGAAGACTCGGATACACATGTTTATGGCTTTATCTTATAGAACTCAAGGTTCCCGTGCTGGGAAAACAGGTTTTGCAGCTGTTTGAGCTAAGATTTCCAAGTTATTCACATAATGAAAACCTATACTTTGTTTCGGTCGAGTTCCCCATTCAAATGCATGTAACAGTGAGAAACGCACTGTGTTGGCGAAAGAAAGCGTTTTTGTACAACTTCATATAAATAGCTGTAACTTTTGATAGAAGACTCGGATACACATGTTTATGGCTTTATCTTATAGAACTCAAGGTCTCCGTGCTGGGAAAACAGGTTTTGCAGCTGTTTGAGCTAAGATTTCCAAGTTATTCACATAATGAAAACCTATACTTTGTTTCGGTCGAGTTCCCCATTCAAATGCATGTAACAGTGAGAAACGCACTGTCTTGGCGAAAGAAAGCGTTTTTGTACAACTTCATATAAATAGCTGTAACTTTTGATAGAAGACTCAGACAAACATGTTTATGGCTTTATCTTATAGAACTCAAGGTTCCCGTGCTGGGAAAACAGGTTTTGCAGCTGTTTGAGCTAAGATTTCCAAGTTATTCACATAATGAAAACTTATACTTTGTTTCGGTCGAGTTCCCCATTCAAATGCATGTAACAGTGAGAAACGCACTGTCTTGGCGAAAGAAAGCGTTTTTGTACAACTTCATAGAAATAGCTGTAACTTTTGATAGAAGACTCGGATACACATGTTTATGGCTTTATCTTATAGAACTCAAGGTTCCCGTGCTGGGAAAACAGGTTTTGCAGCTGTTTGAGCTAAGATTTCCAAGTTATTCACATAATGAAAACCTATACTTTGTTTCGGTCGAGTTCCCCATTCAAATGCATGTAACAGTGAGAAACGCACTGTCTTGGCGAAAGAAAGCGTTTTTGTACAACTTCATATAAATAGCTGTAACTTTTGATAGAAGACTCGGATACACATGTTTATGGCTTTATCTTATAGAACTCAAGGTTCCCGTGCTGGGAAAACAGGTTTTGCAGCTGTTTGAGCTAAGATTTCCAAGTTATTCACATAATGAAAACCTATACTTTGTTTCGGTCGAGTTCCCCATTCAAATGCATGTAACAGTGAGAAACGCACTGTCTTGGCGAAAGAAAGCGTTTTTGTACAACTTCATATAAATAGCTGTAACTTTTGATAGAAGACTCGGATACACATGTTTATGGCTTTATCTTATAGAACTCAAGGTTCCCGTGCTGGGAAAACAGGTTTTGCAGCTGTTTGAGCTAAGATTTCCAAGTTATTCACATAATGAAAACCTATACTTTGTTTCGGTGGAGTTCCCCATTCAAATGCATGTAACAGTGAGAAACGCACTGTGTTGGCGAAAGAAAGCGTTTTTGTACAACTTCATATAAATAGCTGTAACTTTTGATAGAAGACTCGGATACACATGTTTATGGCTTTATCTTATAGAACTCAAGGTCTCCGTGCTGGGAAAACAGGTTTTGCAGCTGTTTGAGCTAAGATTTCCAAGTTATTCACATAATGAAAACCTATACTTTGTTTCGGTCGAGTTCCCCATTCAAATGCATGTAACAGTGAGAAACGCACTGTCTTGGCGAAAGAAAGCGTTTTTGTACAACTTCATATAAATAGCTGTAACTTTTGATAGAAGACTCAGACAAACATGTTTATGGCTTTATCTTATAGAACTCAAGGTTCCCGTGCTGGGAAAACAGGTTTTGCAGCTGTTTGAGCTAAGATTTCCAAGTTATTCACATAATGAAAACTTATACTTTGTTTCGGTCGAGTTCCCCATTCAAATGCATGTAACAGTGAGAAACGCACTGTCTTGGCGAAAGAAAGCGTTTTTGTACAACTTCATAGAAATAGCTGTAACTTTTGATAGAAGACTCGGATACACATGTTTATGGCTTTATCTTATAGAACTCAAGGTTCCCGTGCTGGGAAAACAGGTTTTGCAGCTGTTTGAGCTAAGATTTCCAAGTTATTCACATAATGAAAACCTATACTTTGTTTCGGTCGAGTTCCCCATTCAAATGCATGTAACAGTGAGAAACGCACTGTCTTGGCGAAAGAAAGCGTTTTTGTACAACTTCATATAAATAGCTGTAACTTTTGATAGAAGACTCGGATACACATGTTTATGGCTTTATCTTATAGAACTCAAGGTTCCCGTGCTGGGAAAACAGGTTTTGCAGCTGTTTGAGCTAAGATTTCCAAGTTATTCACATAATGAAAACCTATACTTTGTTTCGGTCGAGTTCCCCATTCAAATGCATGTAACAGTGAGAAACGCACTGTCTTGGCGAAAGAAAGCGTTTTTGTACAACTTCATAGAAATAGCTGTAACTTTTGATAGAAGACTCGGATACACATGTTTATGGCTTTATCTTATAGAACTCAAGGTTCCCGTGCTGGGAAAACAGGTTTTGCAGCTGTTTGAGCTAAGATTTCCAAGTTATTCACATAATGAAAACCTATACTTTGTTTCGGTCGAGTTCCCCATTCAAATGCATGTAACAGTGAGAAACGCACTGTCTTGGCGAAAGAAAGCGTTTTTGTACAACTTCATAGAAATAGCTGTAACTTTTGATAGAAGACTCGGATACACATGTTTATGGCTTTATCTTATAGAACTCAAGGTTCCCGTGCTGGGAAAACAGGTTTTGCAGCTGTTTGAGCTAAGATTTCCAAGTTATTCACATAATGAAAACCTATACTTTGTTTCGGTCGAGTTCCCCATTCAAATGCATGTAACAGTGAGAAACGCACTGTCTTGGCGAAAGAAAGCGTTTTTGTACAACTTCATATAAATAGCTGTAACTTTTGATAGAAGACTCAGACAAACATGTTTATGGCTTTATCTTATAGAACTCAAGGTTCCCGTGCTGGGAAAACAGGTTTTGCAGCTGTTTAAGCTAAGATTTCCAAGTTATTCACATAATGAAAACTTATACTTTGTTTCGGTCGAGTTCCCCATTCAAATGCATGTAACAGTGAGAAACGCACTGTCTTGGCGAAAGAAAGCGTTTTTGTACAACTTCATATAAATAGCTGTAACTTTTGATAGAAGACTCAGACAAACATGTTTATGGCTTTATCTTATAGAACTCAAGGTTCCCGTGCTGGGAAAACAGGTTTTGCAGCTGTTTGAGCTAAGATTTCCAAGTTATTCACATAATGAAAACCTATACTTTGTTTCGGTCGAGTTCCCCATTCAAATGCATGTAACAGTGAGAAACGCACTGTGTTGGCGAAAGAAAGCGTTTTTGTACAACTTCATATAAATAGCTGTAACTTTTGATAGAAGACTCGGATACACATGTTTATGGCTTTATCTTATAGAACTCAAGGTCTCCGTGCTGGGAAAACAGGTTTTGCAGCTGTTTGAGCTAAGATTTCCAAGTTATTCACATAATGAAAACCTATACTTTGTTTCGGTCGAGTTCCCCATTCAAATGCATGTAACAGTGAGAAACGCACTGTCTTGGCGAAAGAAAGCGTTTTTGTACAACTTCATATAAATAGCTGTAACTTTTGATAGAAGACTCAGACAAACATGTTTATGGCTTTATCTTATAGAACTCAAGGTTCCCGTGCTGGGAAAACAGGTTTTGCAGCTGTTTGAGCTAAGATTTCCAAGTTATTCACATAATGAAAACTTATACTTTGTTTCGGTCGAGTTCCCCATTCAAATGCATGTAACAGTGAGAAACGCACTGTCTTGGCGAAAGAAAGCGTTTTTGTACAACTTCATAGAAATAGCTGTAACTTTTGATAGAAGACTCGGATACACATGTTTATGGCTTTATCTTATAGAACTCAAGGTTCCCGTGCTGGGAAAACAGGTTTTGCAGCTGTTTGAGCTAAGATTTCCAAGTTATTCACATAATGAAAACCTATACTTTGTTTCGGTCGAGTTCCCCATTCAAATGCATGTAACAGTGAGAAACGCACTGTCTTGGCGAAAGAAAGCGTTTTTGTACAACTTCATAGAAATAGCTGTAACTTTTGATAGAAGACTCGGATACACATGTTTATGGCTTTATCTTATAGAACTCAAGGTTCCCGTGCTGGGAAAACAGGTTTTGCAGCTGTTTGAGCTAAGATTTCCAAGTTATTCACATAATGAAAACCTATACTTTGTTTCGGTCGAGTTCCCCATTCAAATGCATGTAACAGTGAGAAACGCACTGTCTTGGCGAAAGAAAGCGTTTTTGTACAACTTCATATAAATAGCTGTAACTTTTGATAGAAGACTCGGATACACATGTTTATGGCTTTATCTTATAGAACTCAAGGTTCCCGTGCTGGGAAAACAGGTTTTGCAGCTGTTTAAGCTAAGATTTCCAAGTTATTCACATAATGAAAACTTATACTTTGTTTCGGTCGAGTTCCCCATTCAAATGCATGTAACAGTGAGAAACGCACTGTCTTGGCGAAAGAAAGCGTTTTTGTACAACTTCATATAAATAGCTGTAACTTTTGATAGAAGACTCAGACAAACATGTTTATGGCTTTATCTTATAGAACTCAAGGTTCCCGTGCTGGGAAAACAGGTTTTGCAGCTGTTTGAGCTAAGATTTCCAAGTTATTCACATAATGAAAACCTATACTTTGTTTCGGTCGAGTTCCCCATTCAAATGCATGTAACAGTGAGAAACGCACTGTGTTGGCGAAAGAAAGCGTTTTTGTACAACTTCATATAAATAGCTGTAACTTTTGATAGAAGACTCGGATACACATGTTTATGGCTTTATCTTATAGAACTCAAGGTCTCCGTGCTGGGAAAACAGGTTTTGCAGCTGTTTGAGCTAAGATTTCCAAGTTATTCACATAATGAAAACCTATACTTTGTTTCGGTCGAGTTCCCCATTCAAATGCATGTAACAGTGAGAAACGCACTGTCTTGGCGAAAGAAAGCGTTTTTGTACAACTTCATAGAAATAGCTGTAACTTTTGATAGAAGACTCGGATACACATGTTTATGGCTTTATCTTATAGAACTCAAGGTTCCCGTGCTGGGAAAACAGGTTTTGCAGCTGTTTGAGCTAAGATTTCCAAGTTATTCACATAATGAAAACCTATACTTTGTTTCGGTCGAGTTCCCCATTCAAATGCATGTAACAGTGAGAAACGCACTGTGTTGGCGAAAGAAAGCGTTTTTGTACAACTTCATATAAATAGCTGTAACTTTTGATAGAAGACTCGGATACACATGTTTATGGCTTTATCTTATAGAACTCAAGGTCTCCGTGCTGGGAAAACAGGTTTTGCAGCTGTTTGAGCTAAGATTTCCAAGTTATTCACATAATGAAAACCTATACTTTGTTTCGGTCGAGTTCCCCATTCAAATGCATGTAACAGTGAGAAACGCACTGTGTTGGCGAAAGAAAGCGTTTTTGTACAACTTCATATAAATAGCTGTAACTTTTGATAGAAGACTCGGATACACATGTTTATGGCTTTATCTTATAGAACTCAAGGTCTCCGTGCTGGGAAAACAGGTTTTGCAGCTGTTTGAGCTAAGATTTCCAAGTTATTCACATAATGAAAACCTATACTTTGTTTCGGTCGAGTTCCCCATTCAAATGCATGTAACAGTGAGAAACGCACTGTCTTGGCGAAAGAAAGCGTTTTTGTACAACTTCATATAAATAGCTGTAACTTTTGATAGAAGACTCAGACAAACATGTTTATGGCTTTATCTTATAGAACTCAAGGTTCCCGTGCTGGGAAAACAGGTTTTGCAGCTGTTTGAGCTAAGATTTCCAAGTTATTCACATAATGAAAACCTATACTTTGTTTCGGTCGAGTTCCCCATTCAAATGCATGTAACAGTGAGAAACGCACTGTCTTGGCGAAAGAAAGCGTTTTTGTACAACTTCATAGAAATAGCTGTAACTTTTGATAGAAGACTCGGATACACATGTTTATGGCTTTATCTTATAGAACTCAAGGTTCCCGTGCTGGGAAAACAGGTTTTGCAGCTGTTTGAGCTAAGATTTCCAAGTTATTCACATAATGAAAACCTATACTTTGTTTCGGTCGAGTTCCCCATTCAAATGCATGTAACAGTGAGAAACGCACTGTCTTGGCGAAAGAAAGCGTTTTTGTACAACTTCATAGAAATAGCTGTAACTTTTGATAGAAGACTCGGATACACATGTTTATGGCTTTATCTTATAGAACTCAAGGTTCCCGTGCTGGGAAAACAGGTTTTGCAGCTGTTTGAGCTAAGATTTCCAAGTTATTCACATAATGAAAACCTATACTTTGTTTCGGTCGAGTTCCCCATTCAAATGCATGTAACAGTGAGAAACGCACTGTCTTGGCGAAAGAAAGCGTTTTTGTACAACTTCATAGAAATAGCTGTAACTTTTGATAGAAGACTCGGATACACATGTTTATGGCTTTATCTTATAGAACTCAAGGTTCCCGTGCTGGGAAAACAGGTTTTGCAGCTGTTTGAGCTAAGATTTCCAAGTTATTCACATAATGAAAACCTATACTTTGTTTCGGTCGAGTTCCCCATTCAAATGCATGTAACAGTGAGAAACGCACTGTCTTGGCGAAAGAAAGCGTTTTTGTACAACTTCATAGAAATAGCTGTAACTTTTGATAGAAGACTCGGATACACATGTTTATGGCTTTATCTTATAGAACTCAAGGTTCCCGTGCTGGGAAAACAGGTTTTGCAGCTGTTTGAGCTAAGATTTCCAAGTTATTCACATAATGAAAACCTATACTTTGTTTCGGTCGAGTTCCCCATTCAAATGCATGTAACAGTGAGAAACGCACTGTCTTGGCGAAAGAAAGCGTTTTTGTACAACTTCATATAAATAGCTGTAACTTTTGATAGAAGACTCGGATACACATGTTTATGGCTTTATCTTATAGAACTCAAGGTTCCCGTGCTGGGAAAACAGGTTTTGCAGCTGTTTGAGCTAAGATTTCCAAGTTATTCACATAATGAAAACCTATACTTTGTTTCGGTCGAGTTCCCCATTCAAATGCATGTAACAGTGAGAAACGCACTGTCTTGGCGAAAGAAAGCGTTTTTGTACAACTTCATAGAAATAGCTGTAACTTTTGATAGAAGACTCGGATACACATGTTTATGGCTTTATCTTATAGAACTCAAGGTTCCCGTGCTGGGAAAACAGGTTTTGCAGCTGTTTGAGCTAAGATTTCCAAGTTATTCACATAATGAAAACCTATACTTTGTTTCGGTCGAGTTCCCCATTCAAATGCATGTAACAGTGAGAAACGCACTGTCTTGGCGAAAGAAAGCGTTTTTGTACAACTTCATATAAATAGCTGTAACTTTTGATAGAAGACTCAGACAAACATGTTTATGGCTTTATCTTATAGAACTCAAGGTTCCCGTGCTGGGAAAACAGGTTTTGCAGCTGTTTAAGCTAAGATTTCCAAGTTATTCACATAATGAAAACTTATACTTTGTTTCGGTCGAGTTCCCCATTCAAATGCATGTAACAGTGAGAAACGCACTGTCTTGGCGAAAGAAAGCGTTTTTGTACAACTTCATATAAATAGCTGTAACTTTTGATAGAAGACTCGGATACACATGTTTATGGCTTTATCTTATAGAACTCAAGGTCTCCGTGCTGGGAAAACAGGTTTTGCAGCTGTTTGAGCTAAGATTTCCAAGTTATTCACATAATGAAAACCTATACTTTGTTTCGGTCGAGTTCCCCATTCAAATGCATGTAACAGTGAGAAACGCACTGTCTTGGCGAAAGAAAGCGTTTTTGTACAACTTCATAGAAATAGCTGTAACTTTTGATAGAAGACTCGGATACACATGTTTATGGCTTTATCTTATAGAACTCAAGGTTCCCGTGCTGGGAAAACAGGTTTTGCAGCTGTTTGAGCTAAGATTTCCAAGTTATTCACATAATGAAAACCTATACTTTGTTTCGGTCGAGTTCCCCATTCAAATGCATGTAACAGTGAGAAACGCACTGTCTTGGCGAAAGAAAGCGTTTTTGTACAACTTCATATAAATAGCTGTAACTTTTGATAGAAGACTCGGATACACATGTTTATGGCTTTATCTTATAGAACTCAAGGTTCCCGTGCTGGGAAAACAGGTTTTGCAGCTGTTTGAGCTAAGATTTCCAAGTTATTCACATAATGAAAACCTATACTTTGTTTCGGTCGAGTTCCCCATTCAAATGCATGTAACAGTGAGAAACGCACTGTCTTGGCGAAAGAAAGCGTTTTTGTACAACTTCATAGAAATAGCTGTAACTTTTGATAGAAGACTCGGATACACATGTTTATGGCTTTATCTTATAGAACTCAAGGTTCCCGTGCTGGGAAAACAGGTTTTGCAGCTGTTTGAGCTAAGATTTCCAAGTTATTCACATAATGAAAACCTATACTTTGTTTCGGTCGAGTTCCCCATTCAAATGCATGTAACAGTGAGAAACGCACTGTCTTGGCGAAAGAAAGCGTTTTTGTACAACTTCATAGAAATAGCTGTAACTTTTGATAGAAGACTCGGATACACATGTTTATGGCTTTATCTTATAGAACTCAAGGTTCCCGTGCTGGGAAAACAGGTTTTGCAGCTGTTTGAGCTAAGATTTCCAAGTTATTCACATAATGAAAACCTATACTTTGTTTCGGTCGAGTTCCCCATTCAAATGCATGTAACAGTGAGAAACGCACTGTCTTGGCGAAAGAAAGCGTTTTTGTACAACTTCATATAAATAGCTGTAACTTTTGATAGAAGACTCAGACAAACATGTTTATGGCTTTATCTTATAGAACTCAAGGTTCCCGTGCTGGGAAAACAGGTTTTGCAGCTGTTTAAGCTAAGATTTCCAAGTTATTCACATAATGAAAACTTATACTTTGTTTCGGTCGAGTTCCCCATTCAAATGCATGTAACAGTGAGAAACGCACTGTCTTGGCGAAAGAAAGCGTTTTTGTACAACTTCATAGAAATAGCTGTAACTTTTGATAGAAGACTCGGATACACATGTTTATGGCTTTATCTTATAGAACTCAAGGTCTCCGTGCTGGGAAAACAGGTTTTGCAGCTGTTTGAGCTAAGATTTCCAAGTTATTCACATAATGAAAACCTATACTTTGTTTCGGTCGAGTTCCCCATTCAAATGCATGTAACAGTGAGAAACGCACTGTCTTGGCGAAAGAAAGCGTTTTTGTACAACTTCATAGAAATAGCTGTAACTTTTGATAGAAGACTCGGATACACATGTTTATGGCTTTATCTTATAGAACTCAAGGTTCCCGTGCTGGGAAAACAGGTTTTGCAGCTGTTTGAGCTAAGATTTCCAAGTTATTCACATAATGAAAACCTATACTTTGTTTCGGTCGAGTTCCCCATTCAAATGCATGTAACAGTGAGAAACGCACTGTCTTGGCGAAAGAAAGCGTTTTTGTACAACTTCATAGAAATAGCTGTAACTTTTGATAGAAGACTCGGATACACATGTTTATGGCTTTATCTTATAGAACTCAAGGTTCCCGTGCTGGGAAAACAGGTTTTGCAGCTGTTTGAGCTAAGATTTCCAAGTTATTCACATAATGAAAACCTATACTTTGTTTCGGTCGAGTTCCCCATTCAAATGCATGTAACAGTGAGAAACGCACTGTCTTGGCGAAAGAAAGCGTTTTTGTACAACTTCATAGAAATAGCTGTAACTTTTGATAGAAGACTCGGATACACATGTTTATGGCTTTATCTTATAGAACTCAAGGTTCCCGTGCTGGGAAAACAGGTTTTGCAGCTGTTTGAGCTAAGATTTCCAAGTTATTCACATAATGAAAACCTATACTTTGTTTCGGTCGAGTTCCCCATTCAAATGCATGTAACAGTGAGAAACGCACTGTCTTGGCGAAAGAAAGCGTTTTTGTACAACTTCATAGAAATAGCTGTAACTTTTGATAGAAGACTCGGATACACATGTTTATGGCTTTATCTTATAGAACTCAAGGTTCCCGTGCTGGGAAAACAGGTTTTGCAGCTGTTTGAGCTAAGATTTCCAAGTTATTCACATAATGAAAACCTATACTTTGTTTCGGTCGAGTTCCCCATTCAAATGCATGTAACAGTGAGAAACGCACTGTCTTGGCGAAAGAAAGCGTTTTTGTACAACTTCATATAAATAGCTGTAACTTTTGATAGAAGACTCGGATACACATGTTTATGGCTTTATCTTATAGAACTCAAGGTTCCCGTGCTGGGAAAACAGGTTTTGCAGCTGTTTGAGCTAAGATTTCCAAGTTATTCACATAATGAAAACCTATACTTTGTTTCGGTCGAGTTCCCCATTCAAATGCATGTAACAGTGAGAAACGCACTGTCTTGGCGAAAGAAAGCGTTTTTGTACAACTTCATATAAATAGCTGTAACTTTTGATAGAAGACTCGGATACACATGTTTATGGCTTTATCTTATAGAACTCAAGGTTCCCGTGCTGGGAAAACAGGTTTTGCAGCTGTTTGAGCTAAGATTTCCAAGTTATTCACATAATGAAAACCTATACTTTGTTTCGGTCGAGTTCCCCATTCAAATGCATGTAACAGTGAGAAACGCACTGTCTTGGCGAAAGAAAGCGTTTTTGTACAACTTCATATAAATAGCTGTAACTTTTGATAGAAGACTCGGATACACATGTTTATGGCTTTATCTTATAGAACTCAAGGTTCCCGTGCTGGGAAAACAGGTTTTGCAGCTGTTTGAGCTAAGATTTCCAAGTTATTCACATAATGAAAACCTATACTTTGTTTCGGTCGAGTTCCCCATTCAAATGCATGTAACAGTGAGAAACGCACTGTCTTGGCGAAAGAAAGCGTTTTTGTACAACTTCATAGAAATAGCTGTAACTTTTGATAGAAGACTCGGATACACATGTTTATGGCTTTATCTTATAGAACTCAAGGTTCCCGTGCTGGGAAAACAGGTTTTGCAGCTGTTTGAGCTAAGATTTCCAAGTTATTCACATAATGAAAACCTATACTTTGTTTCGGTCGAGTTCCCCATTCAAATGCATGTAACAGTGAGAAACGCACTGTCTTGGCGAAAGAAAGCGTTTTTGTACAACTTCATAGAAATAGCTGTAACTTTTGATAGAAGACTCGGATACACATGTTTATGGCTTTATCTTATAGAACTCAAGGTTCCCGTGCTGGGAAAACAGGTTTTGCAGCTGTTTGAGCTAAGATTTCCAAGTTATTCACATAATGAAAACCTATACTTTGTTTCGGTCGAGTTCCCCATTCAAATGCATGTAACAGTGAGAAACGCACTGTGTTGGCGAAAGAAAGCGTTTTTGTACAACTTCATAGAAATAGCTGTAACTTTTGATAGAAGACTCGGATACACATGTTTATGGCTTTATCTTATAGAACTCAAGGTCTCCGTGCTGGGCAAACAGGTTTTGCAGCTGTTTGAGCTAAGATTTCCAAGTTATTCACATAATGAAAACCTATACTTTGTTTCGGTCGAGTTCCCCATTCAAATGCATGTAACAGTGAGAAACGCACTGTCTTGGCGAAAGAAAGCGTTTTTGTACAACTTCATAGAAATAGCTGTAACTTTTGATAGAAGACTCAGACAAACATGTTTATGGCTTTATCTTATAGAACTCAAGGTTCCCGTGCTGGGAAAACAGGTTTTGCAGCTGTTTGAGCTAAGATTTCCAAGTTATTCACATAATGAAAACCTATACTTTGTTTCGGTCGAGTTCCCCATTCAAATGCATGTAACAGTGAGAAACGCACTGTCTTGGCGAAAGAAAGCGTTTTTGTACAACTTCATAGAAATAGCTGTAACTTTTGATAGAAGACTCGGATACACATGTTTATGGCTTTATCTTATAGAACTCAAGGTTCCCGTGCTGGGAAAACAGGTTTTGCAGCTGTTTGAGCTAAGATTTCCAAGTTATTCACATAATGAAAACCTATACTTTGTTTCGGTCGAGTTCCCCATTCAAATGCATGTAACAGTGAGAAACGCACTGTCTTGGCGAAAGAAAGCGTTTTTGTACAACTTCATAGAAATAGCTGTAACTTTTGATAGAAGACTCGGATACACATGTTTATGGCTTTATCTTATAGAACTCAAGGTTCCCGTGCTGGGAAAACAGGTTTTGCAGCTGTTTGAGCTAAGATTTCCAAGTTATTCACATAATGAAAACCTATACTTTGTTTCGGTCGAGTTCCCCATTCAAATGCATGTAACAGTGAGAAACGCACTGTGTTGGCGAAAGAAAGCGTTTTTGTACAACTTCATATAAATAGCTGTAACTTTTGATAGAAGACTCGGATACACATGTTTATGGCTTTATCTTATAGAACTCAAGGTCTCCGTGCTGGGCAAACAGGTTTTGCAGCTGTTTGAGCTAAGATTTCCAAGTTATTCACATAATGAAAACCTATACTTTGTTTCGGTCGAGTTCCCCATTCAAATGCATGTAACAGTGAGAAACGCACTGTGTTGGCGAAAGAAAGCGTTTTTGTACAACTTCATATAAATAGCTGTAACTTTTGATAGAAGACTCGGATACACATGTTTATGGCTTTATCTTATAGAACTCAAGGTCTCCGTGCTGGGCAAACAGGTTTTGCAGCTGTTTGAGCTAAGATTTCCAAGTTATTCACATAATGAAAACCTATACTTTGTTTCGGTCGAGTTCCCCATTCAAATGCATGTAACAGTGAGAAACGCACTGTCTTGGCGAAAGAAAGCGTTTTTGTACAACTTCATAGAAATAGCTGTAACTTTTGATAGAAGACTCAGACAAACATGTTTATGGCTTTATCTTATAGAACTCAAGGTTCCCGTGCTGGGAAAAGAGGTTTTGCAGCTGTTTGAGCTAAGATTTCCAAGTTATTCACATAATGAAAACTTATACTTTGTTTCGGTCGAGTTCCCCATTCAAATGCATGTAACAGTGAGAAACGCACTGTCTTGGCGAAAGAAAGCGTTTTTGTACAACTTCATAGAAATAGCTGTAACTTTTGATAGAAGACTCGGATACACATGTTTATGGCTTTATCTTATAGAACTCAAGGTCTCCGTGCTGGGAAAACAGGTTTTGCAGCTGTTTGAGCTAAGATTTCCAAGTTATTCACATAATGAAAACCTATACTTTGTTTCGGTCGAGTTCCCCATTCAAATGCATGTAACAGTGAGAAACGCACTGTCTTGGCGAAAGAAAGCGTTTTTGTACAACTTCATAGAAATAGCTGTAACTTTTGATAGAAGACTCAGACAAACATGTTTATGGCTTTATCTTATAGAACTCAAGGTTCCCGTGCTGGGAAAACAGGTTTTGCAGCTGTTTAAGCTAAGATTTCCAAGTTATTCACATAATGAAAACTTATACTTTGTTTCGGTCGAGTTCCCCATTCAAATGCATGTAACAGTGAGAAACGCACTGTCTTGGCGAAAGAAAGCGTTTTTGTACAACTTCATATAAATAGCTGTAACTTTTGATAGAAGACTCGGATACACATGTTTATGGCTTTATCTTATAGAACTCAAGGTCTCCGTGCTGGGAAAACAGGTTTTGCAGCTGTTTGAGCTAAGATTTCCAAGTTATTCACATAATGAAAACTTATACTTTGTTTCGGTCGAGTTCCCCATTCAAATGCATGTAACAGTGAGAAACGCACTGTCTTGGCGAAAGAAAGCGTTTTTGTACAACTTCATATAAATAGCTGTAACTTTTGATAGAAGACTCGGATACATATGTTTATGGCTTTATCTTATAGAACTCAAGGTCTCCGTGCTGGGAAAACAGGTTTTGCAGCTGTTTGAGCTAAGATTTCCAAGTTATTCACATAATGAAAACCTATACTTTGTTTCGGTCGAGTTCCCCATTCAAATGCATGTAACAGTGAGAAACGCACTGTCTTGGCGAAAGAAAGCGTTTTTGTACAACTTCATATAAATAGCTGTAACTTTTGATAGAAGACTCGGATACACATGTTTATGGCTTTATCTTATAGAACTCAAGGTTCCCGTGCTGGGAAAACAGGTTTTGCAGCTGTTTGAGCTAAGATTTCCAAGTTATTCACATAATGAAAACCTATACTTTGTTTCGGTCGAGTTCCCCATTCAAATGCATGTAACAGTGAGAAACGCACTGTCTTGGCGAAAGAAAGCGTTTTTGTACAACTTCATAGAAATAGCTGTAACTTTTGATAGAAGACTCGGATACACATGTTTATGGCTTTATCTTATAGAACTCAAGGTTCCCGTGCTGGGAAAACAGGTTTTGCAGCTGTTTGAGCTAAGATTTCCAAGTTATTCACATAATGAAAACCTATACTTTGTTTCGGTCGAGTTCCCCATTCAAATGCATGTAACAGTGAGAAACGCACTGTCTTGGCGAAAGAAAGCGTTTTTGTACAACTTCATAGAAATAGCTGTAACTTTTGATAGAAGACTCGGATACACATGTTTATGGCTTTATCTTATAGAACTCAAGGTTCCCGTGCTGGGAAAACAGGTTTTGCAGCTGTTTGAGCTAAGATTTCCAAGTTATTCACATAATGAAAACCTATACTTTGTTTCGGTCGAGTTCCCCATTCAAATGCATGTAACAGTGAGAAACGCACTGTCTTGGCGAAAGAAAGCGTTTTTGTACAACTTCATAGAAATAGCTGTAACTTTTGATAGAAGACTCGGATACACATGTTTATGGCTTTATCTTATAGAACTCAAGGTTCCCGTGCTGGGAAAACAGGTTTTGCAGCTGTTTGAGCTAAGATTTCCAAGTTATTCACATAATGAAAACCTATACTTTGTTTCGGTCGAGTTCCCCATTCAAATGCATGTAACAGTGAGAAACGCACTGTCTTGGCGAAAGAAAGCGTTTTTGTACAACTTCATATAAATAGCTGTAACTTTTGATAGAAGACTCGGATACACATGTTTATGGCTTTATCTTATAGAACTCAAGGTTCCCGTGCTGGGAAAACAGGTTTTGCAGCTGTTTAAGCTAAGATTTCCAAGTTATTCACATAATGAAAACTTATACTTTGTTTCGGTCGAGTTCCCCATTCAAATGCATGTAACAGTGAGAAACGCACTGTCTTGGCGAAAGAAAGCGTTTTTGTACAACTTCATAGAAATAGCTGTAACTTTTGATAGAAGACTCGGATACACATGTTTATGGCTTTATCTTATAGAACTCAAGGTCTCCGTGCTGGGAAAACAGGTTTTGCAGCTGTTTGAGCTAAGATTTCCAAGTTATTCACATAATGAAAACCTATACTTTGTTTCGGTCGAGTTCCCCATTCAAATGCATGTAACAGTGAGAAACGCACTGTCTTGGCGAAAGAAAGCGTTTTTGTACAACTTCATAGAAATAGCTGTAACTTTTGATAGAAGACTCGGATACACATGTTTATGGCTTTATCTTATAGAACTCAAGGTTCCCGTGCTGGGAAAACAGGTTTTGCAGCTGTTTGAGCTAAGATTTCCAAGTTATTCACATAATGAAAACCTATACTTTGTTTCGGTCGAGTTCCCCATTCAAATGCATGTAACAGTGAGAAACGCACTGTCTTGGCGAAAGAAAGCGTTTTTGTACAACTTCATATAAATAGCTGTAACTTTTGATAGAAGACTCGGATACACATGTTTATGGCTTTATCTTATAGAACTCAAGGTTCCCGTGCTGGGAAAACAGGTTTTGCAGCTGTTTAAGCTAAGATTTCCAAGTTATTCACATAATGAAAACTTATACTTTGTTTCGGTCGAGTTCCCCATTCAAATGCATGTAACAGTGAGAAACGCACTGTCTTGGCGAAAGAAAGCGTTTTTGTACAACTTCATATAAATAGCTGTAACTTTTGATAGAAGACTCGGATACACATGTTTATGGCTTTATCTTATAGAACTCAAGGTCTCCGTGCTGGGAAAACAGGTTTTGCAGCTGTTTGAGCTAAGATTTCCAAGTTATTCACATAATGAAAACCTATACTTTGTTTCGGTCGAGTTCCCCATTCAAATGCATGTAACAGTGAGAAACGCACTGTCTTGGCGAAAGAAAGCGTTTTTGTACAACTTCATAGAAATAGCTGTAACTTTTGATAGAAGACTCGGATACACATGTTTATGGCTTTATCTTATAGAACTCAAGGTTCCCGTGCTGGGAAAACAGGTTTTGCAGCTGTTTGAGCTAAGATTTCCAAGTTATTCACATAATGAAAACCTATACTTTGTTTCGGTCGAGTTCCCCATTCAAATGCATGTAACAGTGAGAAACGCACTGTCTTGGCGAAAGAAAGCGTTTTTGTACAACTTCATAGAAATAGCTGTAACTTTTGATAGAAGACTCGGATACACATGTTTATGGCTTTATCTTATAGAACTCAAGGTTCCCGTGCTGGGAAAACAGGTTTTGCAGCTGTTTGAGCTAAGATTTCCAAGTTATTCACATAATGAAAACCTATACTTTGTTTCGGTCGAGTTCCCCATTCAAATGCATGTAACAGTGAGAAACGCACTGTCTTGGCGAAAGAAAGCGTTTTTGTACAACTTCATAGAAATAGCTGTAACTTTTGATAGAAGACTCGGATACACATGTTTATGGCTTTATCTTATAGAACTCAAGGTTCCCGTGCTGGGAAAACAGGTTTTGCAGCTGTTTGAGCTAAGATTTCCAAGTTATTCACATAATGAAAACCTATACTTTGTTTCGGTCGAGTTCCCCATTCAAATGCATGTAACAGTGAGAAACGCACTGTCTTGGCGAAAGAAAGCGTTTTTGTACAACTTCATAGAAATAGCTGTAACTTTTGATAGAAGACTCGGATACACATGTTTATGGCTTTATCTTATAGAACTCAAGGTCTCCGTGCTGGGAAAACAGGTTTTGCAGCTGTTTGAGCTAAGATTTCCAAGTTATTCACATAATGAAAACCTATACTTTGTTTCGGTCGAGTTCCCCATTCAAATGCATGTAACAGTGAGAAACGCACTGTCTTGGCGAAAGAAAGCGTTTTTGTACAACTTCATATAAATAGCTGTAACTTTTGATAGAAGACTCGGATACACATGTTTATGGCTTTATCTTATAGAACTCAAGGTTCCCGTGCTGGGAAAACAGGTTTTGCAGCTGTTTGAGCTAAGATTTCCAAGTTATTCACATAATGAAAACCTATACTTTGTTTCGGTCGAGTTCCCCATTCAAATGCATGTAACAGTGAGAAACGCACTGTCTTGGCGAAAGAAAGCGTTTTTGTACAACTTCATAGAAATAGCTGTAACTTTTGATAGAAGACTCGGATACACATGTTTATGGCTTTATCTTATAGAACTCAAGGTTCCCGTGCTGGGAAAACAGGTTTTGCAGCTGTTTGAGCTAAGATTTCCAAGTTATTCACATAATGAAAACCTATACTTTGTTTCGGTCGAGTTCCCCATTCAAATGCATGTAACAGTGAGAAACGCACTGTCTTGGCGAAAGAAAGCGTTTTTGTACAACTTCATAGAAATAGCTGTAACTTTTGATAGAAGACTCGGATACACATGTTTATGGCTTTATCTTATAGAACTCAAGGTTCCCGTGCTGGGAAAACAGGTTTTGCAGCTGTTTGAGCTAAGATTTCCAAGTTATTCACATAATGAAAACCTATACTTTGTTTCGGTCGAGTTCCCCATTCAAATGCATGTAACAGTGAGAAACGCACTGTCTTGGCGAAAGAAAGCGTTTTTGTACAACTTCATAGAAATAGCTGTAACTTTTGATAGAAGACTCGGATACACATGTTTATGGCTTTATCTTATAGAACTCAAGGTTCCCGTGCTGGGAAAACAGGTTTTGCAGCTGTTTGAGCTAAGATTTCCAAGTTATTCACATAATGAAAACCTATACTTTGTTTCGGTCGAGTTCCCCATTCAAATGCATGTAACAGTGAGAAACGCACTGTCTTGGCGAAAGAAAGCGTTTTTGTACAACTTCATAGAAATAGCTGTAACTTTTGATAGAAGACTCGGATACACATGTTTATGGCTTTATCTTATAGAACTCAAGGTTCCCGTGCTGGGAAAACAGGTTTTGCAGCTGTTTGAGCTAAGATTTCCAAGTTATTCACATAATGAAAACCTATACTTTGTTTCGGTCGAGTTCCCCATTCAAATGCATGTAACAGTGAGAAACGCACTGTCTTGGCGAAAGAAAGCGTTTTTGTACAACTTCATAGAAATAGCTGTAACTTTTGATAGAAGACTCGGATACACATGTTTATGGCTTTATCTTATAGAACTCAAGGTTCCCGTGCTGGGAAAACAGGTTTTGCAGCTGTTTGAGCTAAGATTTCCAAGTTATTCACATAATGAAAACCTATACTTTGTTTCGGTCGAGTTCCCCATTCAAATGCATGTAACAGTGAGAAACGCACTGTCTTGGCGAAAGAAAGCGTTTTTGTACAACTTCATAGAAATAGCTGTAACTTTTGATAGAAGACTCGGATACACATGTTTATGGCTTTATCTTATAGAACTCAAGGTTCCCGTGCTGGGAAAACAGGTTTTGCAGCTGTTTGAGCTAAGATTTCCAAGTTATTCACATAATGAAAACCTATACTTTGTTTCGGTCGAGTTCCCCATTCAAATGCATGTAACAGTGAGAAACGCACTGTCTTGGCGAAAGAAAGCGTTTTTGTACAACTTCATAGAAATAGCTGTAACTTTTGATAGAAGACTCGGATACACATGTTTATGGCTTTATCTTATAGAACTCAAGGTCTCCGTGCTGGGAAAACAGGTTTTGCAGCTGTTTGAGCTAAGATTTCCAAGTTATTCACATAATGAAAACTTATACTTTGTTTCGGTCGAGTTCCCCATTCAAATGCATGTAACAGTGAGAAACGCACTGTCTTGGCGAAAGAAAGCGTTTTTGTACAACTTCATATAAATAGCTGTAACTTTTGATAGAAGACTCGGATACACATGTTTATGGCTTTATCTTATAGAACTCAAGGTCTCCGTGCTGGGAAAACAGGTTTTGCAGCTGTTTGAGCTAAGATTTCCAAGTTATTCACATAATGAAAACCTATACTTTGTTTCGGTCGAGTTCCCCATTCAAATGCATGTAACAGTGAGAAACGCACTGTCTTGGCGAAAGAAAGCGTTTTTGTACAACTTCATAGAAATAGCTGTAACTTTTGATAGAAGACTCGGATACACATGTTTATGGCTTTATCTTATAGAACTCAAGGTTCCCGTGCTGGGAAAACAGGTTTTGCAGCTGTTTGAGCTAAGATTTCCAAGTTATTCACATAATGAAAACCTATACTTTGTTTCGGTCGAGTTCCCCATTCAAATGCATGTAACAGTGAGAAACGCACTGTCTTGGCGAAAGAAAGCGTTTTTGTACAACTTCATATAAATAGCTGTAACTTTTGATAGAAGACTCGGATACACATGTTTATGGCTTTATCTTATAGAACTCAAGGTTCCCGTGCTGGGAAAACAGGTTTTGCAGCTGTTTGAGCTAAGATTTCCAAGTTATTCACATAATGAAAACTTATACTTTGTTTCGGTCGAGTTCCCCATTCAAATGCATGTAACAGTGAGAAACGCACTGTCTTGGCGAAAGAAAGCGTTTTTGTACAACTTCATAGAAATAGCTGTAACTTTTGATAGAAGACTCGGATACACATGTTTATGGCTTTATCTTATAGAACTCAAGGTTCCCGTGCTGGGAAAACAGGTTTTGCAGCTGTTTGAGCTAAGATTTCCAAGTTATTCACATAATGAAAACTTATACTTTGTTTCGGTCGAGTTCCCCATTCAAATGCATGTAACAGTGAGAAACGCACTGTCTTGGCGAAAGAAAGCGTTTTTGTACAACTTCATAGAAATAGCTGTAACTTTTGATAGAAGACTCGGATAAACATGTTTATGGCTTTATCTTATAGAACTCAAGGTTCCCGTGCTGGGAAAACAGGTTTTGCAGCTGTTTGAGCTAAGATTTCCAAGTTATTCACATAATGAAAACCTATACTTTGTTTCGGTCGAGTTCCCCATTCAAATGCATGTAACAGTGAGAACGCACTGTCTTGGCGAAAGAAAGCGTTTTTGTACAACTTCATAGAAATTTTTGATAGAAGACTCGGATACACATGTTTATGGCTTTATTATAGAACTCAAGGTTCCCGTGCTGGGAAAACAGTTTGCAGCTGTTTGAGCTAAGATTTCCAAGTTATTCACATAATGAAAACCTATACTTTGTTTCGGTGAGTTCCCCATTCAAATGCATGTAACAGTGAGAAACGCACTGTCTTGGCGAAAGAAAGCGTTTTTGTACAACTTCATAGAAATAGCTGTAACTTTTGATAGAAGACTCGGATACACATGTTTATGGCTTTATCTTATAGAACTCAAGGTTCCCGTGCTGGGAAAACAGGTTTTGCAGCTGTTTGAGCTAAGATTTCCAAGTTATTCACATAATGAAAACCTATACTTTGTTTCGGTCGACGTTTGTACAACTTCATAAAATAGCTGTAACTTTTGATAGAAGACTCGGATACACATGTTTATGGCTTTATCTTATAGAACTCAAGGTTCCCGTGCTGGGAAAACAGGTTTTGCAGCTGTTTGAGCTAAGATTTCCAAGTTATTAAATGCATGTAACAGTGAGAAACGCACTGTTTTGGCGAAAGAAAGCGTTTTTGTATAGAAGACTCGGATACACATGTTTATGGCTTTATCTTATAGAACTCAAGGTTCCCGTGCTGGGAAAACAGGTTTTGCAGCTGTTTGAGATGAAACTATACTTTGTTTCGGTCGAGTTCCCCATTCAAATGCATGTAACAGTGAGAAACGCACTGTCTTGGCGAAAGAAACAACTTCATAGAAATAGCTGTAACTTTGATAGAAGACTCGGATACACATTTATGGCTTTATCTTATAGAACTCAAGGTTCCCGTGAAAACAGGTTTTGCAGCTGTTTGAGCTAAGATTTCCAAGTTATTCAC